>NW_009953761.1:6169722-6248436 GCF_000747805.2 Chaetura pelagica | reverse complement strand
AGCAGGAAATATGTCCCTCATGCTGACTTTATGATTTCATAAAATCACACTCAGAGAGTCTGAGGAAAGAAATCTTTCACCTTATTTTCAGTTCAGTTTGCTTCAGTTTACCACAGAAAGACACAAAATATTACAGTGACTTTGAATGATCACTGTAAATCTTTGGTGTAAATATTTAACAAATACTGATTTTCATGTAATTCACTTGAACTGCATGCTGTTCATAATTGTCATTCTTTGCGAACATTACAAAAATGGTAAAAGATGAATTTCAAGTTTGAAAGAAATGATTGTGTTATTTCACTGAGACCTTTTGTATTAAATAGTCCATGTCTGACAGTTCAGGCTGCTGTTTGTTTTGTCTGTCTCACAGAAAAGCTAACCTTAAAGAAATATTTGAAGGTAGAACATAATTTATGGCTGAATTGTGCCCATACCAATGGGATTCTCTTCTGTAAAATGGATCTGTCGCTCTTACTCCTTCTCTTTTATAATCATAGAATGGTTATAAAGGTCCCTGTAAGGAACCTTTAAAGATCATCTAGTTCCAATCACCCCTGCCATGAGCGGGGCATCTTTCACTAGAACAGGCTGATCAAATCCTTGATTAACTTGACCTTGAACACTTCCAGGGGTGGGGCATCTACATCTTCTTTGGATATGGTTGGCTCTCTGGACTGCAAGCACACGTTGATCGCTTACATTTAATTGTTCATCTAGGAATATCCCCAAGACGGACCCTAAAGTGCTGCTCTCAATGTATTAATCAGTCAGCCTGCACTGATTCTGTCGATTGCCCCAACCAGAATGCAGGATGTTGCACTGGGCCTTGTTGAACAGCACACAGTTAAGATTAGGAAGGAGAGGGAGAAAAAGCTTTGAGCTCCAGTTGTAGTGGGACTGGAAAGGGACTGCAGAAGAAATGTGTAGACTGTATGGCAACCGATTTCCTGATTTTCAAGGCTTTTGAGTCAAGTTTTCCAGATTAGACATATATTTCTTGTAGTAGCAGATATTTGCCTTAGGTATTTTTGCAATGATCATTGTAGTTCTTCAATATTAAATTTAAATATGTGATCACATAAATTTCTATTCTTGTTTGGCATCTCTTTTTCATTTATATTTCAAGGTGAATGATACTCGGTTAACAAGTTCCTATTCAGTATGAATATTTTTTTTTCCTCCATATTTTAGCATTGTTGACATAATAGGCAGTATGAATTTGAGCTAGGCGTTCAAGCTAGGGCATGTCAGACTTTCAGGACCATATAACATTTGGTTTGCTGTATCTGGGGCTTGTTTTGTTTGCATGTTTTTAGGCCTCCTTGATTTACTTGTTTTGCTTGTTTGGTTTGCTCTGATATTGGATGATAATCTAAGTAAAAATATGTGTTCTTATCAATCTGAAGAAAATATGAAAAGTCTGGTTATTTTCTGTTATGCTTATTTCTAGTATTTTAGTATAATCAGTGAGATAAAATATAAAAATGTTATATAATAAGAGCTTTTTATTTATAGTCAAAGAATTAAAAAAAAAGTAAAAATGTAGAGATCAGTTTTAATATGAAGAAATGGTAGTTCAGTGTCTCTTTATATTGGTTGAAAAGTTTTCTTCTTTGTTTGGCATGAATATGAATACCAATGAAGTTTTTTACAATATTTTGATTTGGTTGAGATAAATGCTTTAGATCACAGAAGCTGTATTTTCCAGTTTTCAGTCTAACTTAGGAGAATTTAAGAGCCTGTATACTCTGTAGAGCATATAAGGGTTTGAGAACTTTCAGGTCCATCACAGCACTGAGGAGATGCCTGCATTTTAAAAGCATGAAGAACAATTCTCCTCTATTATTTTCTAGCTTATAGGTATTCAGAGTCCTGAAATTAACAGCATTTTGTTTTGATTGTTAGGCTTCTAAATGTGTTCCTGAATTTTCAAGAGTATAATGTATTTAAATGTGTGTAGATTCAGTAGGAAAAAAATTGAGGGATAAAAAAACCCCATAACTGCCTTTCCTATACCATTCTAAAAGCATGTCAAAAGTACCTTAAAACCAGCCCCTTATTTTATTTGAAGCAGCAAGTAAATTAAATTAATCCTATATATTTCTCCCTTTACCCATGATGGGTACCTCTAAATGGCTGTTTTGCCCATTTCCCCCATTTAAAAAATTAAATAACTATAGAGGCTTCTCTAAATCTAGAAATATGCCTTGCAGATTAAAATGAAGGTGACTAGGTAACAGGTCTTTTGGATCAACATTTGGTAATAGGTTTCAAAAATTATCATTTTTTTAATGATTGTTGGTAAGCAGCCCCTTTAAGAAATAAGTAGGTACTGATATTAATGGTAGTTGAGGCATTTGATATACCATAGCTGATTATCTCTAACCACTTAGGTCTTTCTTATAAACATGAACACTTTCTTACTCACTGTTTACAGTAATGCTTAGCTCCATTAGTGAGACACCACTGATGAGATAATCAAGTAAGTGCAGAAGACTTCAGCTGAGTTGTTAACTGTGCAGTAACAACTGGTTTTCTAGGACTACTCTTCATATACTACAAAAGTACTTTTCTACTAATTATGCTTTCTCATGATTATGCTATACCTCCATTTGCTTTTTTATTATCCTCTGATAAAGAAGATTGTTAGAGCTGAAAATTTAAGTGTTACAATTGTGATACTTAAACTAAATAGATTAATTTGGCTTTACTGAGAGTGTTACCCTGAAGTTCCTGAAAATAGGTTACATTTTGCTATTTAATTTGCTATAGTTTATTTAGACATGGAAGCTTTTAATGGTTCTCTTTTCTTTTGAGTTAAACTTCCATTTGAATATGTTCCTTCTACTGAAAGGCTTTTTTTCTTTTTTAGATTCCACAAATGGTTGCTAGATTTCTGTTTTTAAGACCAGAAAAATCAAAGTTCCTCATGTGAATCAGCTGTAAACTTTATAACAATGACATTGACCTGGTGGTTAATTTGACAGTGTTTTAATGAGACAAAAGTTTACAGTTGTCAGTTACTTGGCATATTTGCCTTGATTATCTGCTTGATATATGAAGGCTTGCTTTGTGGCAGTTCAATTTGACACTAACAACTGACCTTTTCAATTTTGAATTGACTAGCATTTCTCTTACTTGAAGGCTGAATATATAAAAGGCCTCAATATGATGATTTTTGTATTTTTAGTAAGAGCTCTATGTATCTGCATTTTGCATTTTTTGAAAGCCAAGGATATTTTCCCTTTTATCTTTGAAAAAAATTCAAAATTATGGAAAACATACTTATAAGGTTTTGGTTCTAGACAAGATTGGTGATCTTGGTTTCAGAATGTAACTACAGCCAAGATTAATACTGACTTCCTGGTTTGCTTATAGCAGATGTAGTTTAGTGTCTTAAAGAAAATGCATGCAAGGCAATCTGATACCTTGTATACTCTTGAGGACAACTGAAAAATTCTAGTTACTTTGGTTGTTCAAGTCACAGTGGCAGGAAATACAGCTCTTTTGACACAACAAATTGTGTGTTGCCCAGTTCTTCTCATTCTTCCTGTAGAATCAAATTAGTGTTTCTACTCTCTAATCAATATCTTTCACTGTTCCTCAAGCAGGCAGTTTAACTAATGGAAGAGTGCTGTTCTTCTATACAGTTCTATTTGCAGACACCATCTCGTTCTAATTTTCCAGTTACAACTGAGAAGAGGTACAACATTGAAGCAAAGATGTAATTCTTCCTTTTTCCAATTAAGTTCCTGAAAAATGACCACTGATCATCCCTGTGGATACCTGCAGATGTTGCATGCCTGTCCTAGGAAAAGTGTTTTTTTTGATGAAGTAAAAGATCAAATCTATTCATCATCAGCATTAGTCTTTTAGTTGTTAGGAATACCATTTCATCTTTCTTTTTTAATTTAATACTATGAGAATGTGAGATGATACAGTCAGTGATATTTTAGTTAGCTGAATGACTTGATGGTTCTTGGTTGTTCTATGCTAATGAGATCCTTTCCATAACTGCATATGTAATAGAATGAATCAGAGCAAAGCTCACCTTATCTAAATGTAGAGACTTGTAAGTATTTAAGAGACATGTAAATGTACATGCATGTGGATAGTACATCTCAAAGCAATTACTAAGAATTTCTTCTCATTAGCAAGGGTGAATAATTGATGAACAACAGTGTCTGTACCAAGGCCAAATCTAGAGCCAGTTTAATACCAGTAAGCAGAGTATAACTAAATATGCATAATCTTTACAGCCTTTTCTACAAATGCATACTAGCAAGAAGAATGAAAAAAGTGAAGCATAAAATCTTAATGCAGTTCCTCTTACTCAAATAGGCCTGACATAAAATGGTACCACACAGGTAGCATTGATTGTCTTGTCTACGCAAGGAAAAAGCTGCTCTGAGCTACTGAGATGTACCTGACATTTTCCAGCAGATAAGGACCAGGTATATTCTGACTGGTCTTCAAATGGGAAAAATGTTTAAAGTACAGACTCTGGGAATTCTTGGAAAATGGGTTCCGTAGCTTGATAGACATCACTCGTTAGAATCACACAGGATTAGGTCTTGAAGCTGTAATTTCTTACTTACGAGAATATATCTGATTTCTTTAGTTTAGTTTCTTATGGAGGAAAGCATTTAAAATTTTTACTTTCCAGGTGAACTGTATTATCATATAAAGTTCTTCCTTACAAAAAATAATGTGTGTTTATCCATCAGCGTATGCCCATCTCTTAAATAAACATATAAAGTCAAATGGTGTAGATTACCCTACCATGTGGTAGCAAGGTGTTAAAAGCATTCCAAATGGAATGTACTTGCAGACCTCAAAGTTCGCTGAAAACTAACATGATAGTCTATACTTAGCTGCAGTTCTTCTGGGATGAAGAAGGGAAGGACTCATTTAACTAGTCTTCCAGATGAAGTGAAAGATTTGTTCTTGACTTTTCCTTGAAGAAAGGAAAGTGCCTCTACATGCCTTCACTGTATGTCTGTTGCAAATAGCAGGATGCTCTCAAGATGTAATTACTACTTGGGTTATAGGTGCCCCTCAGGAAAGAGTGTTTACAAATTGCAGTCCTTAGCACCAAACCAACATTTTAAAAGATACAGCGGAGAGCTGTGTTTTACCGTATGCCTTTTGCTATTAGAGCCTAAAATAATTTCACTTCTTCACGTATCTTCTCAAGGGCAGACTGACAAAATGCCTGCAATTCCAGAACCTACTACTCTTCATGAATTTGTTTTAGATATAGACCATTTACCCAGAATGTTTTGCTCACAATGAATTCTGCCTTCCTGGGAAGCTAATATACCTATCTTCCCTAAAACTCATACTACTTCAACAGAAGTACCTCTTCATTTACTGAAGATGAGACACCTTTGTTGAGATGGACACAGCTTTCCTATCTTGTGTCCATGGCTGAAAACTCAAAAGGCTGTCAGTCTGTTTACAGAATCTTACCCAAAGTAATTGAGTGTCAAATAATGCAGTTAGGGCCTGCTCATCTGGAGTGCAAGCAGTGACTGATAGTTCTCGAAAGCTGACATTTATAGAGATGTCAACTGGAGTGTCACAGGCATTTTCCTTTAGTGTTCTGTACTTCAAGAATTGTCAAGGTGTATGATGTTACATTTGGGATAATTCTTCAATTTTTTCTTTATTAGGAACACTGAAGACAAACTATTATGAGTGGATACTTCATGGAATTGTGTGTAGTATGAATACACATACAGACAAGCACTTGAAAAAAATAGTTACTTATCTGTAGCTTCTTTTCTCCCTTAAGAATTCTTTCAGCTCTTTACAGTCTGGTTTTTATGGTCTGTCTTTGTGGAAGAAATTACCAGATCTGTTATTTTATTGCATTTCTTAGACAAGTAGCTTCATTCTAGAAGCTGGAAACAAACTCACTGTGTGACTATTGTTAGATTTGATAATTTAAGAATTCTAGATACCAATCTGTATTTGAATGTCCAAAGTTTTTAAAGCATGTTGTAACATAGATTTAGCACTATGAAAAAGACATCATCGGTTATTTCTAAACAAAAGTTGTGTGTTTTGTTGTGGTTTTTTTCCTGAGGCATTTTTATGGCTGAGACTTCTTTCCTAAACAAATAGACACAGATGGAGGGAAGATATCAGACCTATTTAAAACTTTTTAGATTGGGAACAAGTGAGCTTCCTAAATGGCAGATCTTTCTCTTTAGTATTTCAAGACACAGAAGAGGGTTTAGTCTGCAAGTAGGCAAACCCATTGACCATTTGTGCTAGATGTCTAAACTCAGATGTAACCAATGGAACTCCGAGGCTCAGTTTAGTGGACAAGACATTAACTTCAAATGTAATTTCAGATGGTTTCGTAGATGTGAAGTGGTTCCTTTAGGAGATTCCAACCCTTCTACGTAGGCATTTGTAAGCCAGATGCGACACACAGTGGCAGGTGTAATGGTATTCTGTATACTATGTGTTAGTGTTTAAGCTGATGAATTGGGTCCCTAGTCAGTAAATACAATGGATCCTAGAGGGCCAATTCCCATTTGATTAAATTTGACTAACGTCCAAGAATAACAGTACTTTTGAACTGATGCATTTTTTTGCACTTATTGTCATATCTTCAATTTCAGTAGCACATGTATACATGTTGTTGATTTGGCAAATAAAAAGAAAATACAATTATTTTTTTTTTGCAGCAGTTACACCTGTAGACATACTTTTGTCTAAATTGCATTGCTACCTGAAAGATAAAACTGTAGTTTGTTCTTAATCAGGATTTTCACTGTAATATACTTTGTTCAGTCCCTAATTGTCTCTTCATAGATAGTTTAAATGAAGTGTGATAAATACCAGTTCTGATATAAACAAACAACATGGAATTTGACTTTATTTGAAATGTAAATGTAGCCTTGCAGGACTGTACTTTATTACTTATTGTAAGATAGTGTTGTCCAATGAAGTCTACAATCATTGAAATGCCTCACTGATGTAACAGGAGTACAGGTGATGGTGGCATCTGTCAGTGTGCTGAATTACTGGTTTTGAATAGCAGAGCTAATTGAATCAAGAAAATGGAATTGAACAAAGGATTCAGTACTCTAGAGAGACAAATTGGTCGAAACAGGTTTTGACTAAATAAGCTCAAAATTAGGGGAAGTAAAAGTTTTCATCGTGGTTACTGAAGAAAAACACAAATACTGATGATGTGGGTAGTTTGGTAAAGTGGGCCCATACCAAAACAAATACAGAAAGCTTTGAGAATAAAGAATACTGCCGTTCTTAGATAATAAGATATGTTAGATAATAAATGTTCTATAAGGTATTGATGCACTGAAGTTTAACTGGTTTCTTTTTGCCTGCACTTTCTACCATTTGTTGCATCCAACTTATAGACAAGGGTGATCATATTCTCCACCACTTAGTGACATTGTAATTTGTGCAGTTTGTGGGCCTAAAGAATACAACTTACTCAAAACCAGTAAGTTGTTGTTAGTCTAAATGCAATCTTAATGGTTTAATCTAATTACTCTGAGTAGTGCTAGCACATGTCTCTGCTCGCATCCCATGCCTCTACTTTTCTATGCTGCATTTTATTTAAGGTCGTATTACTTCCTGCTATTTACAGAAATTCTAGCAAAAGTAACCGGTCTACAAGGCCTCATGTTCTTAACAAGATTGTCAAGGCCATGACAGATAAATATTGAACACAAGTAGCTTTTTCTGTGCCCAAAAATACTTGGTTGAGCAACAGGGGAGTCCTAATTTCTCCTCTGTTGGCTGCTGTTAAGACAATTACTGGAAGGTTTTATTCAGTTGACTTAAGAACTAAACTGGAAACCCTAGGTGGTTTTAAACATTTTTGTTGTTGTTGTATGTGTTTTGGATGTGTGTAAGTCTGAGGATTTTCTTTTTATTTATCTTTTGGTATTTGTAGTTTTCTTTTTTGGGGTTATCAGTGCTTGTTACCTAGTGTTAAGAGTGGTGCTTCAGCAGTAACAAATAGTAACTCCCAGAGTACATGCACAGAATTGGGCTTCTGGAGTAATAAAAAGGTTTTGTTTAGATTTATTTGAAGACAATAAATAAGTCATACTTTCTTTGAGGTTTCTAAAATACTGTAGACATATGTACAGAGTCAAATTGCATAAAATAGGGAAATAACAGATTTCAGTGAGAATTATCATAAGGGTTGCTCTGGCAGGTACTACGAAGATGTATAATCCACCATGACAGTTAAAATCCCAAATTGTTATCAGTTTAGCTGCTTTCTAAGTGGATGGTTCAGAGAAGAATAATTGAGGATTGTTTCTTATTTATAACTTTAAAGAAGCCTCAGATCTGAAAGGTCTTGTCAAAGGAACATATTTATGACAGAATGGTCAAGGTAGTGGTCCTGTTGCCTATATTCCTATTTAACTGAGTTCTTTAAAATTGCATTGCATTACTAGCAGTCAAATACCTTTCTGAAAGAAAACACACTGTAACTATATTCCTATTTAATATGTGTAGATTTTTATTGTTACTCATTAGGTGATGATCTAATTGATCTCACTAAAAAAATACAAAGAAAGGACAGGAATATGTTTTTATTGCCTTGCAGTTTCTAGCCATATAAGTGGTTTATTTTTTATGTTATTAATATTTTTGTTAGATTTTTACGTTACACACTTAGGTATCTTGGGAAAAAATAAGGAAAAAAATAGACAAACTTACAGCTAGAAAAAATAGCACAGAAACTTAATTCAGCCAAATAATTTTTGACTCCTAAAAAAGAAAGTTTTAAATATCAGATGTAACACTGTTTTGTATTATTTTGTATTTTGGCTACTTAAGAGTGTTTTCTAAATTTTTCTAAGTGGTTTTGACATTTTACAAACTTTTTTTATTTTTTGAAGTCCAGACTTAGGCCAGTTAAAGCAGTCTTGCCAGCTCCTTGAGCCTTTCAAAAATTGTTGCATTTATTCATAGTGTCCATTTATTCATGTTGATTTTTTTCTCTACTATACTTTCAGCCTACTTGTACCATAGAAATTCAAGCTTACCAGTCTGTAGTTGTCCAGATCTTCCCATGAATGCCCCTTGTAAATATCAGTATTATTTCTGCCATCTTCATTTTCTTCAGTGTTAACATACTTTTCAGTAAGAACTTGAATGCAATGATACTAAAGTTATTTTGTCCTTATTTTTTTTCAAAACTTTGAGTGCTTGAAGACTGAGTACTTTTGTGACTTCTTATTGTTGGTTTAGTTTTGCAAGTTTTAAAGTTTTTCTGCCAACCCCTGAACCTGTTTATGTCTCTGTTCTACTTTGGGAACACCTTTTGCACACCAGTAGAACATTTGATGAAGTGTTGCTGTGACCTTTGTTTTCTTTGGGTACTCCTTTTTGTCATGATTTTTTACTGAACCTACAGATTTGCTGGTTGTCTTCTGTTGTTATATTATCTATATATATACCCATGCATTTTACAAGTATTTTGTTTTGGGTGTTTTAATGTTTGTTTGTTTGTTGGTGTTTTTTTGGTGTTGTTTGGTTTGGTTTGTTGCTCTCTTTTTATTTTTTATTTATTTATTTATTTTTAAATCTGCTTTAATGCAGCTTCATGTTTTATTCCCTAAAGATTTTATTCCCCCCATCTGGTGTTGTTTTATGTTGTTTAGCTGTTGTAACTTGATTATTTTCTGACACTGGAGTAAGTTACAGAAGTCTTTTTATGCAGGTGATGTCAATAATTGAAGTTAGTGTGCTTGTCCTGCTGATGTCAATAAAGAAAAAACAATAGTTTTATTATTATGCAAATCTAAGCAAGTATATGTACTGAGTTTTACAGAAGTTCTGAGGCAATAGAACTAAATTTCAGCTCTTCATTCAAGTAAGAGTAAGGAGCAATGCTAGTTCCCTTCTCCTATTACTGTTTTAAATTTATTGTTGATGCAAGGTATGTTGTATGATGGAGTAACAGTAGAATAGATATTGTCATGGCAGCTTTTCTATATATAAATACTGTTTGGTATTTATACCTAATGTGGCCAATAGGAAATATAAGTATCTTAATTATAAAATTACTGTATATTGATAATTAGACATGATGTAATATATAATTAGTAATTTGTTATATGTTTTTGGCTGTGATGCACATTGAAATCTTAAGGAATAAACCAGCTTATTTCCTCTGTTGTAGGTAGCTTGCATGCAGCTCATCAATGCTCTTGTTACATCTCCTGATGACTTGGATTTTAGGCTTCACATCAGAAATGAATTTATGCGCAGTGGATTGAAAGAGATATTGCCAGTAAGCATCTTGTATTCTCTCTTTGCATTACTATTTAAATTATTGGACTCTGAGCTTGAGAGTAGGAATGGGAGAACAAATTCTAATAAATTTTTCTCAAAGGCATTTTATTAAGTCTGAGCATGAGCAGTTAGTTATGAGAATCAGTCTTAAAATAAGAATGAAAAGGTGGAGTATGCTCTGAACTTTATGCTGATTCCTCAGCATTTCAGGACTTTGATTTAGAGCATGACAGACTATTGTGCAGACCTTTGTGAAGCTGTGTTTACCTTTTCAATATTTTAACTTCACTTGTATGTTCTTGTAATTTTCAACTTTTAAATAATACAGACTTACGGAAGTTATTAAAAAGGTAAGGTTTATTTGGAAATGCTAATTTTGCAAGCATTTATACTGTTTCTTCTTTGCAGCAATTGAAATGTATAAAGAATGAAGCACTAGATATTCAGCTGAAAGTGTTCAATGAGCATAAGGAAGAAGACATGATCGAATTCTCTCATCGTTTAGAAGATATTAGATCTGAACTAGAATATCCTTTTGATATTGGCAAGAGAAATGAACAAAATAAAGTGTATAGCAGACATTGTTCTGGTATAATTTCTCTTAAAAAATTAACAGTCAACATTTGACTGATTTTTTTTTTTTTTCCTTCCTTGTTATTACTCTCCTTAACACTTTTTACTGAAGTAAATGATGTTTACAACATGGTGTGGAATACAGTTAAGGATACTAGCGCTGAAGGATATTTTCTTTCTATTCTCCAACATCTTTTGCTGATAAGAAATGATTATTTTATACGGTATGTTTAATGCTATGTTACATGTCAGGTATGGATTTTGTTGTCATTTAGTCATTAATAAAATTATGTCTTCTGTAGACTTAATGATAAATAGAGTTTAGTCTTTTTCTGTGCAGGTTGCAATTTGCAAGTATTCCTTTGTGAGCTCATGCTCAAAAGTATCAGCTTTGAATAAGAATGCCATCTGTTTTTGTCTCTTCTGCTTAGGATACGATTTTATATATAAATACAGGCAACTGTTCCTGTTGAAGTCTGAACCCAATTGACATCAAGTAAAAGTAATCAGGACAGGTCTCTTATAAATCATGATAGTAGCATTGGAATTTTGTGCTGTATGTAAGTCAAAGGTCAAAATCAGGTATCCATGGAAGTGCACTTTATACAGAAATCTGAACATATGCTTAATTAAGAGTATCTTTTGGTTGGTAATTGAGTATTCTCTATATACATTATAGGTCAGTGTAAACATGTTACTAGTGTCTGGGAAATTTGTCAGATAAATTGCAAGGAGAAATAGTTAATAAAATTTTAAATGTTTGAAGCTGCCAAATATTTTCCTTTCTATAATCTGCTTGTGTTGTTTTTGAGGAAAAACTGGAGGAACCCAATATGAACCAAGCAGGGAAGGAAAGCCCCGTTTTCTACATGGTGTTCTGCATAACCTTGCATTTCAGGCATGGTCTAGCAGAGGTGTACATTTAAAGGTTAAGTGTCTGTGCCTGACATGGGTACACCTGTGGTAAACCTCTTCCATCTGAAAGGGTTTGAATTCACAGCTTACATACTCTGCAAGTGACCCAGGTGTCATACCCATCCCATCCAAGGTGCTTTTAATTCTGCTTACTAAAACAGGGCTACAATGCAACCGTAGTTTCAAAAGTCACAAAATCAGAAGGGAACAAGCTGGAGGAGGAGCCTTCTCTTTACTGGTAGAAGGCAGGAGGGAGTCCTTCTTTCTTGTATTTCCATAGAGGGGGAGATGCAGAGTTTATAATATAAAAAATATTTCTCTTTAGGGCCACTGTTTTTTCAGGCTTTATGTTACTGTTCTTGTGTAATAAACTGCCAGTTGTATTTGTCCTTTGAGGCTTTTGAGGTTGGCCTGTACTGTTCTTTTGACCTTACTGCATTCAAAGATAATATTTTAAGTATACATTAATAAATATACTATAAAATAACTCATCTTTGTCTTTAGTCCACAGTATTTCAAATTAATTGAAGAGTGTGTGTCCCAGATAGTGTTACATCGAAGTGGAACAGACCCAGATTTCACATACCGTAAAAGATTAGATATAGATATCAGCCACTTAGTAGGTAAGTACTATGTTTGGAAAAGATTACAGTATCCTTCTTTTGTTTGTGTTCCAAAACCTAAGTAATTAAGAATCTTGTGTTCCCTGTATATGTGCAAGTGTGTTTGTTTATTTTTTCAAGATATTTGTGTAGATAAAGCAAGATTAGAAGAATGTGAAGAGAGAGCTGCTGAACTTTCCAAAAAAGTAAGTAATTTTCAAGTTATGTGATCATAAGATGGACACAGGAGATTACTTGATAGCTTCATGAATGGGTGGCATAGTTTTTAACTTCAAATTACTATTTAAGGTTTAGTGGGAATTTGAATGTTTCTTATGGACTAGGAAGCAGAGAAAAGTGGGATAAAGTTAACCTTAGTTGTGAGTCTTTCTGTGGTTTATGTTAAGGTTTCATGTATAAATTCCAACTTAAAATATATAAAGTACTTTATGCCATTTTATATAGTGAAGACTTGTAGTAATTAAGAGAGATGGGACTTCTGCTCAGTGGATGTATGGAAGGTAGAATAGTAGATATGTTAGTACTGTTAACACATGAGTTTTAACAAACACGAAAGGTAAAGTTAGAAAGAAGTGTATGCAGCACTGACTAGTATCAACATTTTTTTAATTTTTCTTTTTTCTTAGTTTGAAAAGGATTTTGTAGCTCATCAGGAGACCCAGGCCCTACTGCAAAAAAAAGAGGAGAGAATCAGTGAACTTGAAGCAGAATTACAAGCTTTTAAATCACAGGTATAAAATAGTTTAAATGAACATATGAAATACTGGTTTTGAAAGAAAATTTTGCATCTTTTGCAGATTGTAATAGTACAGTTATGGTTTTTTTTAAAGAATCCTTGTTATTGATTATTATTGACTGTTAGTTTCCTTTATTTTTGTTTTATACAGAGAATTGTAGTGTGACGTTAATTAGCTATTTGAGTTCCCAGATGATCCTTTTTGTGCCTGAGCTTTGTTAATTAAACTAGTTTCTTATGTTTCATTTGGGTTTTGCTTTCAGTGTCATATATTTCCAAAGTAATTAACCACATAGGGTAATAAGTCTTATGCTTTTAGATTAGCATTCATCACTGTGATCCTTATCCCCTCCACAAGAAATTATTCATTATGCAGTTTGCTTTGCTGAAGCCTTACCATGGATATCCAGCAGTGAAAGAAATAACCTGTGGCTGGAGAAGAACATTTTCTGATAATTTTCCAATTTTCAAGTGTAAATAGATATTTTAAAATGTAATGGAGAGAAGTAGTGCAGATTTTGGAGACGAATGCTCAAGTTAACTTGTAACTGCTTCAGCTCTGAAAACAGTATAAGGAGACAATGTGACCATGTGATTTTTCCCGTGTCTTATTTCCTGGAATAAGAAGCACAGTATAAAAATTACTAAAGAAAGACTGCATTGGGAAGACATGCATATAGGAAGGTCATAAAATACATTTTTATCATAGAGTTTTTTTTAAATTTTTGAGCTTGTTTAATATTCTTAGTGGGGCAAATTTGTTTAACTCTGCTTAGGTCTGTTTAAAACTATAATTCCAATTCGAGTTTCTGATCACAATTAACTGTTAATATCAAAATCAAACAGGCTTTAAAACAACAATTGCAAAAAATGTTGCATTCTAAAATTTTTTGTAGTGTGTGTATAATTATGAATAATATAAATAATAATAATTACTATAATTCCTAAAGGAAGTATTTTTATGTGTGTATCTTGAAAACCTACTTCAATACTTTTTGTGAGTGAAATGGGTTTTATCTCCTCTTTAAATTCTTCTCCCATTCACTTTATTGAATACAATTTTTTTTGGCATGCGGACAGTGAGCATATGATTATGCTCACTAGTTATTATACTATGAATTATCCCACTGTTAATGGGATACTTGGAATGCTTTGTAAATATCAAGCAATTGATTACTGCAACTTAGTATTCTTAAATCTGTCTTCAGAGGAGCCTTTGGTTTCAATATGACATCAATTGCTAGTTGGCATGGCTACTTCACCTTGTCTGACTATTTTCCCCCTCGTCTTGTTCCTTTACTGTTTTTCTGTATTTGGTATTACTGTTTTTTTGTATTTGGCATTTGTACCTGTATTTCTTTTTTGTTTAGTGCCTAATTGTTCAGTGTCTACTTGTAAGTGTAAACAGTTTGTCTGTTGAGAAATTCAGAACATAATATTGTTGTGCATGTATTTATTTTTATGTATTGATACTCAGATAATTCCTTTAAAAATATTAAATCTTTTACTTCTTGTATTTCTCTCAATTAAAAAAAATAATAAAATGGACTGTTTCGGTTCATAATTATAATTTGAGAAGTTAGTTAATACTATCACCAGTAGGAAAATGTTTTAGACTTTCTGAAGTGCTGATAAGCCTATCTTGATACAGTATAGATGTCCTTCCTATACAGAATAAGAAGTCAGTGTGCAAGACAGCTGTTTTGTTTTTATTTTGAAAGATTTTTTTTTTCTTAATTACTTTGTGCTTTCAATTCTATTGAAGGAAAGTGCTCCTATGTTGGAAAATACGTGTTTTTCAACAGAATTACTATTCTTTTTCAGATTCTACATTATGTACTTGAAATATTTGTCTGTAATCTGTAGGATAAGTAAGAACACTAGAGACTAGGTGGTTATTTTTTTTAATTTGAGCTAAGCTGTGGTCATCTAAATAAAATTCCATTGAGATACATGTCAAAACCTTCTTAGGTCATGATCAGGGAAATATGGCAAATGGGATATAGCATTCCAGTTTTTGGTGTGCAGTCTCAGGTCTGTATGTCTGCTTCAAATGTTGAGACTTCCAATTTTGGAAAAGAAAAGCATGTTTTCCTCATTATAATTCATATTTGATTGTCCTGTATAAGAAAAATGGCACTGACTTTTAATTGGCTTGCTATATTTAATCTACAAACTACATTTGTTACAGTGTTTTGTTGATAAAAAATGTGAAACTGAGTAAGAATATTTTCCTTATCAGTATGGCTCCCTGCCACCTGGTTTTCTATCATCAACACGTGGAAATCCATCTGCCGTTCCACTGGAAACTACAGGACCAAATCAGTTGCCTCCTCCTCCTCCTCCACCGCTGCCTTCTAATGGAGCAATTCCACCGCCACCGCCTCCTCCTCCTCCTCCACCACTTCTGAATGGCATGGGAATGCCTCTGGCTTTTGGTGGTGCTCCTCCACCACCACCTCTACCAGGCTTGCCTGGAGTACAGTGGTCTCCACCTTCATGTACTTTGCCATTTGGAATGAAGCCTAAAAAAGAATTCAGACCTGAGATCACCATGAAAAGGCTCAACTGGTCCAAGGTAATCTTGATTAGCGGCAAATACTTAATGTAAAATCTTACACAGAGCTTAGAGTCAGGATTAAGTCTATATGGAGCAAATGAATCTTAGAATCACAAAATGCCAGGTTGGAAGTAACCTCAACGATCCTCTGGTCCACCCTTTTTAGGTAATACAATAGTTTATATGAGATGGCTCAGCACCCTGTCAAGCTGAGACTTAAAACTGTCCTATGTGGGGAATCTACCACTTCCCTTGGGAGACTAGTCCAATGTTGGACTGTCCTCATGGTGAAAAATTTGCCTGCTGTATCCAATCAAAATCTCCCCAGGAGCAACTTGTGCCCATTACCCCTTGTCTTTTCCCTGTGACTCTTTGTAAATAGGGAGTCTCCACCTTCTTGGTAGCCACCAAGAAGCCATGATACATTAGTGAAAATGATGTAAGATATTAATACTTTCTGCCTTTAGTTTTAATTGCTTTAAAAAAAACTTGTTTCACTGACTCAGGATTCATCTGGACATGTATCTATTTACTTTCTGAGATGTCTGGGAAAGTTCTGGTCTAGACTAATACAACCTTGATACCAGCATGCTTCCTGGGTCCTTCTATGCTCTGCCTTATAGCAAAGCATTTACATTGGGTCAGTCACTGCACTGTCCTGCTAGCTGTACAGTTTCCAATCAAGTGTCTTCCATCTATCTAGCCTGGACTGTGGGAATAAGCATAGCAAGTCTTTCCATTAGTTCTTAGTGTAAATATACTGATGTAAATGTAGTAGTTGAAAAAACATGAGTCCGTTTATATTTATATTTTTCTTTGCTGTTATGACAGGATCAAGTATACCACATCTCTCAATCTACTGAGTTTGGGAAACCATAACTATTTAGACCAAACTAAGTCAGTAAAAAGATTTTATGAGTTTTGTGAAGCAACCAAAGCTACAGTCTATAAAGTAAAATACTTAGTATCTAGTTAGACCAACTCTGTTGAGACTATTTGAAGTTTACCTAACTTTTAGATCTAGATCAAAGGTAATTTGCTACATTTAGACCTTGAATAGCATTATGTTGTCTGTATTGCTTTGCATTGTTAGCATCAATTTGTCTAAAAGCACTTCCTGTGAACACTATTATCTTCAATAAGAAATATATTAACAATTCTGAAGATGAGTTTTATACTAAAAGTTCACATTTTACAGAGCTCTCAAGTATTTAATTTGCTTTCGACTCTACAGAGCACAATCTCTGCATCGTATCAGAGTAATTTAATTAATAAAATTTTGTTTTCTCTCTTGTTTCTAGATCAGGCCACAGGAAATGACAGAATCCTGTTTTTGGGTTAAGGCAGAAGAAGACAAGTATGAGAATGCTGACATGCTTTGCAAATTGGAACTTACTTTTTGTTGTCAAAAAAGGGGTAAGTAACTAATTGCTATAATTTTCAGCTTTCAGAGATTGCTTGAAAATGTTGGGGCTTTAAATACTATCTGAAAAAAATCACAATGTAGTATTAATGTTCTGTTTTTTCAGTGGAATGTGTAATGAAAAAGGTTGGAAAATTCTATACTGATTAAAGCAGTAATACTGAGCTGTTTTACTTAAAAGATGACAAATATTGTATCATCTATAAGGAAACCCTTACTAAAAAAAACCAAGAAATGCATTCAGATAATGAAGACTTCTGTTCAGTCGTGGTTGAAAAAATACTTATAAAATTATTTTGGAAGAGTTCTGAAGATGCTGTGTTTAGTCTCGGAATGCATATGATAATTGATATGTTTTGGTTCCATGAAGGAGAAGAGTGCTTTAATTAATTTTTTTACTTTCTGGTTGTGGTAGAGCACTTGTGCCTCCTGCCCAGCTGCTGGAGCTGGCAGACCAGCTACACCTTAACCCCTGATGGGCCAGGTATTGTGTCACCTTTGTTGGGTTAGAATTGATGGCACTTAAACCAATTTCTGGTCTTATCCCTTGGCGGGCTGCAGAACTCACAACAGAGTGGCACCTGGCTTTCATGGCAATTTGGGGGTTGCTGGGGTGGGACCTTCTGTCAACTGACAGGGTTCCCAGCCAATGGGGTGTCTTGACCCAGGTAGAAAAACAAATGAATGACCATAGGTGAGATCTGACTTAGTCTGTAGAAACAGAGTTCCCCACTGAGAAGTCCTTGGCTAGGTTTTCCCTTGGAGCAGTGTGTCTGTGAGGAAGCCTTACTCTTAGGTTGAGATACCACCTAAGGAAGCTTCTTGAGATTGAGTGACCTCATCTTTGCTGAGTGGTAATTAATCAGATATATCTTTGAGTGAGCCTTGCCCCTGTTAAGCAAGTGATTCCAGGTAACTGAGGGGGAGCCTTTGTTTTTGTCTGAGTGAATGTGCACATGTGGAATTATTACTATCCGTGTTATGACTAGTAAAAAAAAATAAAACTTAGGAATTTTTAACTAGTTGTACTGTAGTTGTTCTGTAGTGTGTTCCTAACTGATATCCAAATCTGTGGTACTGCTTTTGATTTATCAGAGTGCTAAATAGTGTTAATTGGAATATTCATTCCTAGTAAACCCCCTGTGTGTCTGTGGGTGCCTCTGTTACAGTGATAAACCTGTAGCGACATAGTTCTCCTTTAAAATTTTGCTTAGCTTCTTCAGCTTTTAAAGCACTGTGGAAGAGCAACAAATTTAAAGTATTCCTGGCTTTAAATCTTTTCTCCCATTGTGAAAGTAAGTTGTGTCACTAGTAGTTTGGATTATTGTGACCCATATACAAAATGTCTATATTTCCATTGTTATTTCTTGACAAGATTCTTTTCCCCTAACCCCCCCTACTTAATTGGTATATATATATCAGAGATGTAGTATTTTGGGTTAGCCAAAGGGATGCAATGTTTAATTATTTTTCAAATTAAAAAGACTTTATTATACTTTCAGTTTGTTTTACAAATTTCGCTTTGATATTTTTATTTGATGTAG
The DNA here is from genome assembly GCF_000747805.2 of Chaetura pelagica. Lineage (NCBI taxonomy): Eukaryota > Metazoa > Chordata > Aves > Apodiformes > Apodidae > Chaetura > Chaetura pelagica. The sequence continues at coordinate 6,229,760 of NW_009953761.1, read as the reverse complement.
TGCATGGTGTCCTCAACTTTGTCTGTATTTTTTTTGTATGCTTTTTTGTGTAGAATCCAGTATTTTCTTTTTCACCATAACAAATAACTTTATCCTGCTCTTGTCAAAGCAGGCTTTTTGTATTCCAGCAGTATTTCTACTGAGTTGAGCATTGCAGTTTATTACTTTTAATACTTAATATTATTAAGAATGTTGTACAAAGATAAAAAGTGTGCCATTTTAATTTTTCAAAGGAAGTGGAGACACTATAAAGATTTTATTTAGAACAGTAAGTAGATGTCTAAAGGGCAACATGGAACTAAATGAATCTTTGTTCATGTGGGTGGTTTACAGAAATTAGCATGAATGCTTAAACATGTAAGTAGACAGGCATCTCAGCATGAATTCTTGTACAAAGGACAGCCAAGTAACTTCTTTTGTTCTCATGACCATAGAAAGACAAATGCTTCTTTGTAGCTTATACATAAGTTACTGATTATAATAAAACTTGCCAAAGAAATTGGAGATATGCAGTTTTATCTGTTGCTCAGTCTTGAAGAGCTTTAACACAGTGCTTTCTAAAGTAGAGTCAGGAAGATATTCACTAGACCCAGTTTGGGAACAGTCTTTGACTCCTTGACTATTTCTTGGTCTCTAAAACCAGAAGGATGAGAAGCTGAAAATTGTTGTGTAGCCAAATGATGGTGCACGAAAGAATGACCTGGTTTCCACTCTATTGAAGGGTGTGCTTATGCACAGATTTAAGTCATTTAAATTTAAGTCATTAATTTAAGTCATTGTGCAAGAAGAGGAACTTGGTTGTGGAAGCAGAGGCCAAAATGTTCAATGATGCATTAAGGAAATTTTATTCTGATTAAGTAAAATCAGATTGAAGTACTCAAATATTCAGTTTGTGAATTTTGCCAACTGACGTGACAAAAGTGTTTCAGTATTGATCCACAAGAGGAAGTCTTATGTCTGTGTAAGTAATCTATTGAGGAACTCCTGCTAGAAAAAGGAATGCAAAACAGTATAGAATAGATTTGAAGCTCTAGCAGATGTTTTTATAGAAGTTGCAAATGGTGTTGATTCTGAATTTTGAAGCAATTGAAATAACTGAGTATGTTATGGAGATATGAAAGAAACATTACTGCAAGAATGAGAAAGTAAAAGAGGGTCTAGCTTCAGAGTGTAGGAAAAATAGTGAGTGGTAATATGGCACACAGATTATATCTGGAGAAAAAAAATCTTGTTGAGGATGTCTGGAGACATGTCAGAGATGTCCTTAAATCATGGATTTAGTTTGGAAAGGACCTCTGAAGGTCAGCTGGTCCAATCACCTTTGTAAAAGGACCAGTCTCTTTCATGTTGCTTAAGCTTTGTGTCCAGTTGAGTTTGAGATATCCCTAAAGATAGAGATGTATGGATGGACAACGTATTCTTGTGTTTGTCACCATTGCAGTAAATTATTTTTCATAACAACTTCTTGGAATCTGTTGCAGCTTTTCTCTGTTGCCTGTTGCTTCTGTGCACCTCTAAAAAGAATCTGGTTCCCTTTTATTTGTAACCTTCTGTTATGTAGTTTGCGACAGAAGAGTTCCCTTGCCTTTTAGCCTTCTCAAGACTGACATCTCTCTCAGCCTTTCTGTCTGCATCTTATGTTTCAGCCCTCTAATCATCTTGATGATTTTCTGCTGTGCTTGTTCCAATGTATCTATATTTTTGCTGAATTCAGGAACCCCAAACGGAAAAAGTACTCCAGACACTTCTCCCTGAGAGAGAATGGGAGTAGAGGGAAATAATAATTCATTTGACTTGCTGACAACAGTCCTGTCACGATCCGGTATTCGGACACGTGGCAATTTTTCATAAAGGTGATCCCAACTGGTGAAATTAAGACGCAAACGAGGTCAGATGTCACATACACAACAAACTTTTATTAGAATAACAAAGCAAAGGTCCCTAGAGCGGATAGGACAGGCAGGAAAACAGAGACAGAAAAGAGGGGAGAAAGCAGAGAGAGAGAGGACAGCAAGCGAGAGAGCATAGTTACCACCCACGGTGCAGCGATGTCGTCGGTGGGGAAGTGGTTCCTGGTGGAAAAGTACTTCAAATGCACCCATAGAGTCCCAGACTTTTATACAGTTCTTGCCCGCTGCCCCCCCACTTTTCTTTCCGGAGTAAGGAAAAACTCCTATCTTCTCCGTGCTCCTCTGAGATAGGAAGGGGGGGTAGGTATGGCCCCGAGTCAAGGCCTGCAGATAGTCCTTTCTGGGATAATTGCTGAGATCTCTGCATAACGAAGGGGAGGATGAGACGACTGACACCACAGGTTTAATTTATTGCAAGGGAGCATCCTGCTCCCTAAGAGTCCATCAACAGATGTTCTTTCTCAGATGTCACAAGACACACAGCAGATATCTTGCACTTATCTCTTGGATTGTTCGAGACAAACACTGTAAATTCTGAATGCCACAAGTCCTGATAACTGCTGCGGGAAGCTAAAGCCCGACCAGATAAAACTCCACAGTTATGCCCCCTGATTAAAAGGGAATACTATGATGAGGACCCGGGTGATGAACAACCTTCCTCGGTGACTAAGGAGGTCCCCTATTCAGCCGCTGAGCTGGCAAAGCTAAAGGAAGAACTCGGCCGTAACCCCAAAGAGTCAGAAAGGGAGTATGTGTGGCGAGTCTCTTTGTCCGGGGTGACCAAATTTTATTCACTGAGAAAGAGGCCGAAGGATACTGGGGACCCGGTGTGTTTTTAACCACTGGTGACCGGAGGGCCCCGTGGTCACTCACACAACGTGCTGCGTGTTGGGCTGGTGGGTTAGATCCCCTAGAGAGGGGGGACCCTTTGGCTGTTGTTGGAACCAGGGAACAGATATTAGAGAGTGCACAAAAAGCAGCCTGTTTGCAAGTGATGCACAGCCGGCAGCTGACTCCTCATCAGGAGTCCCCAGTGTTATTGTCAGTGGATCCGGAAAGAATGACCCCATTAATTCGTGGGCTCCCTGAATCCCTTAGATCTGTCGGGATTGAACGGCAGGGACAAAGTAAAGCTGCCAGCCCACGTGAGCGACTGGAAGGGATCTTAACTCCAGATCGTAACACCCAAAAGTCAAAAACATGGCAGATGTCACGTGCACAACAAACTTTTATTAGAGTAACAAAGCAAAGGTCCCTAGAGCGGATAGGACAGGCAGGAAAACAGAGACAGAAAAGAGGGGAGAAAGCAGAGAGAGAGAGGACAGCAAGCGAGAGAGCATAGTTACCACCCACGGTGCAGCGATGTCGTCGGTGGGGAAGTGGTTCCTGGTGGAAAAGTACTTCAAATGCACCCATAGAGTCCCAGACTTTTATACAGTTCTTGCCCGCTGCCCCCCCACTTTTCTTTCCGGAGTAAGGAAAAACTCCTATCTTCTCCGTGCTCCTCTGAGATAGGAAGGGGGGGTAGGTATGGCCCCGAGTCAAGGCCTGCAGATAGTCCTTTCTGGGATAATTGCTGAGATCTCTGCATAACGAAGGGGAGGATGAGACGACTGACACCACAGGTTTAATTTATTGCAAGGGAGCATCCTGCTCCCTAAGAGTCCATCAACAGATGTTCTTTCTCAGATGTCACAAGACACACAGCAGATATCTTGCACTTATCTCTTGGATTGTTCGAGACAAACACTGTAAATTCTGAATGCCACAAGTCCTGATAACTTACTGGAGGAAATGTTTTCACTGTGCTGCTTATATAATAATATTGATGGTGACAATGAGTCCATGCAAGGGCAGTGGGTGGTAAAGGTGATTTTCTCTTAATTCTTTTACTTGTTATAAAGCTGGCTTTGTCACTTTACAGACACTGAACCATTTTTTCAAAGCAATGTGTTTTAAAAAAATTGAAACTTTGAGCTGGGTCAGTGCATCAATTGCTCGTGTAGTCTAGTAGCAACCTACTAAAGACAAAATGTAATGTATTTATTGATTCAGAATTAATTCTCGCCTCAGAATAAATTTGTAGTTTTAAGGAAATCTAAGACTATATGTGTGAAAGAAGTAGGCAAGGGATAATGGAAAATTAATTCCTTTGTCATGAAACCATATAGTTTTATTGCTACACAGGGAATGTGGGAGGACAATATTAGTACAGAATCTGGAAATATAGGTCTATGTGTGGATGGAATATTTTCAATGTAAGTACATGAGAAGAGGTTTTATTGTGACTTAGAAGTGTGCATGCATTTAAAATATTTGCAAGAAGACATGAGAGTTTATAGTGAGATGCCCAAGGAAAAAACAAGAGATTCTGGAACCTTCAAATCATTAGCTTCATGTCAGCATCTGAAAGAATAAAAGTGAGTGAAATCACTGTCTTAAAGACAGCAGTCTGAAAGGCAAGTATGCTCCATAGCTGCCTCTCTGGCTGAGGGGGAAAGAAAAAAAAAAAAAAAGTAATTGAGAAGTTCTGAAAATAAAGTGATAAATGTAAATGGTTTGCATGAATGACCTTTGGCCTTTACTTTTTAAAGGCAAAAGAAGATTGATATGAAAGGTAGTTAGAGACTTTAAAAAGAAAGAAATAGGAATATCAAGTCTTTAAAATTTATCAGGAGTATACTTATGATTGCAGATCAATGAAAATCTGTGAAAAGCCTTTTTGGCAACAATGGTATCAAAGGAATCTCTTACTGTAATTCTTTCAAAACATTAAACTGAATATATGACTTGGAGTTAACTTATTTGAAATATTGAGTAGCAGAGCTGGAGCAAACTTTATATTTGCTTTTATATTATATTAAGCTTAAACTATAAGAAGAACAAGCAAAAATGCTAATTACCAAATGACAGCCACTTAATAGATGTATGGAAACCTGATGGAAGGAGAATATTCACGGGTATATGATGTTAATATGCTGCCAATTTTGCTGTAATGCTTAGAGTTACCAAAAGCATGAAGCATAGCACCCTAAAAATCCGGTGGGGGAAAAAGAAGCCTGCTGTGCGAAACCTTGTGAATAAAAGTTCCTTCTAAATATTTAATATAATAGTATATTAATAGCTCTAGGATCAGGTGTTATTTGTGATGAGAAAATATGTAAAATTAGAGAAGCAGCAAATTTTGTGGCAGTAAAGTGGGAGATTCAACTACCAGCATATGGGTTGAATCGATCCCTCATCTGGATGTTACAAAAAGCTAAAAACTGGATGCAACAAATGACTGTTTCCAGTATTACTGTAACCAACGTGAAAAGGAACTGTTCTGGGAATGGACTTGAGTCATGGACAGGACTTGGGAGATCTGAGAAGGAGAGGAGAAAAGAAGAGTGATCAGTATATCTTAATGTTGTACTAGGAGAGAACAATCCAAGTACATCTATTATACAAGTATTCAACTTCAGGATGGGGAACTGAATTAAAGATGCAGATGGTCAAGCAAGACACCCATGCCTGCTAACCCATAGCTAACCCAAAGGCTATTTTGAAAATACCATCTTAAAGATTTGAGTAAACTTCGTATTGTAATTCAAAAAAAGTTCAAGTAAAGGTAAGGCATAAGAAATGTGTGTGACTTGATAGGAAAGTTAAAGACAGTATCTCAAGGAAAAACGGTAGTATTAAAAATGTGGAAGGGCTGCCCAAATGAAGAGAACAGGAAAACTCATTAAATATAGGTAGATAAATGTAAACAGGACATTCTTTTCTTACTCTTTTAGAATTCTGAATTTCTTGCAAAGGATCCTTCAGATGATATTGAGAAGTGTATTTAATTTTTTTGAAAATGAAGTGAGCTAGGGAATTGGTCATACTACTGCATGATAATTTCAACAGTTCAGCAGTTTCAAAGAACAGTAGAGGAATTCAGGGGCAATGGGTCCAAAAGAAATAAAAAAGGCTGTATTTTTAGGAAGAGGAGCTTTGTCTTTTAGGAAGTGAGAAGAATGGTTTATAAGTGGTGGTAAGGCTGGCATAATGTTTTTTAAAGTAACATCTCTTACTGCAGCTCTTGCAGAGAGAGTGCTGGGCTAGGAAGAACATTGGTCAGACCCAGCAGAGTATTTAATAGGTTCTTAATCATGGATATAAGAGTACTTGTTTGCTTGGAGTAGCTTCAGAATACTGTGTTTAAGACTTAAAATGCTGAAATAAGTTTTTTTATATAGAAATGCTTGGTATTGTCACTTACAGAAAGGAGAAAATTAATGACACACCTATAAGAAATGTATTTTGTGGAGATACTTTGAAGAGTACTGGTGTGGAGAAGATACAGCAACAAGTTGGTGGAAGTCCTTGAATAAAGATAATTAATGTAGTGAGATTGTATTAGTTAGGCATAATGGGATACGTGTGTTCAGGATAACTTGAGAACTAGCTACATGTTACTTAAAGTCATACTTCGGGTTGCTTGAAGTGATTTGTTAAAGGTGATTCTAAGACTTAAAGGCTGTACAGTGTACAAGAAAGCAACCTCTAACCAAAAAGAAATCTTTGGAAGCATTTAAATATAAAATTACAATTTGTTTCATGTGTGTAACATATGAGAAAGGTAGTTTTCTGAAATGCATGATTTATAATTAGTGGGCTGTGTTTCTAAATATCTTATAAATAAGTTGATTTGACTTGATCCAACAAAGATGATTTTTTTCTACATAAGTGTTATGTTTAAAATGTTGAAGTCCAAATGAAGATTAGAAATACCAGATAAAACATCCAAGAAATCACTCCTAAATTCTTCATTATTTTTAGCAATATGCAAATAAATGCAGTTAATGGAACATGGCATGGAAAATTAGAAATTTACTCTTCTTTCTTTTCTATATATCAAAGGGAACTGATCTAGTAATCTCGAGAGAGAAAGATTGCATGATCTCTATCTATTTTTTTTATCAACTGGGACAGATTTTCAACCTAATCTTATTGGAGATGGCAGTGTCAGATCCCATCACACCAGAGCTCCTGCCAGGCTTGATTATTCAGAAATAAAGCATTTCTGTGGGAGTGCTATCTTTGTTGGCACTTATCTTTAAAAGGTCAATACAGTTCTCTCTATAATTATTTTTTTTTTTTTCTCCCCTGTATACTCTCTAAGAAAAAACCATCAAGGCCTAAACTGCTATGGTGTCAACCTAGTCTCAAACATTTTAAACTCGAATGAAAGTTAATATTAGCAAGAAAGTCAGATATAAAACAATTTAGTGCTGTGTTTGACATGCCACAGCTTGCTCAGCATAAGCAATAGAACTTGTGGTCAGCCACCTGAAGGATTATGTGGAAACCAGTGTTCTAAAACTTTCCTTCTCTGAAGGTGGATTTACACAGAGGTTGTAGGAGGATTTACAGAGAAGTTGTTTCAAACTGTGCTGTTTCTAGAATCTTATTGCAAACCTGCAAGAATGCTAACAATACACTCCAGTAACTTCTGCTGATAATATAGCACTGAGAAACTTGAGTTAACTTTTAACATAACTGTGTACAAATAGAAGCAAAGCCTGCTATGCATGTAAGTTTGGCTGCCTTGCAGTATCACCCCAGCTACCCTTTAAATCAAAACTTCTAAAAGTGTTTTGCATATAAAATGATAAATTAAATTAATTTCTGAAGAATGTGGGAGAAAGTTATAGGCATTCATGAAGGACAGCAACCAATCAGTTCTGAAAAGCACTGGAATGTCAATGGCGTCTTGCAATTTCAGTATGCCATACTTCCATGGAGGGGAAAGATGATACATTTACTGTTGCATCCATAGTAAATGTATTAGTCATTTACATTCTTAACAGATGGAAATATCTCTGCTTTTATTGAGATACCTGTTTCAAATATATATCTAATGTGCAGATTGATATATAAGAATCAGTGAAAGAATCTACTTCTTTGATGTATTGACCTTTACTGACTGCCAGATGCCCACCCAACTAACTGCTAATAAAATGGAAGAGCTTGTGTTTTCAATTACAAATAGGGAGATCACTGGTCAGTTGCTGTCACAGGCAAAACTGAACCAATTTGGGGAAAATTAATTTAACTAATTTAATTTATTTTCCCTATTGTGCTATCACAGATTGGAGACACCTTTAGTTTTTTAGACTGTAACTCCCAAACCCTAACTTTCATATCCAGATAACTTCACAAATACATGGCAAACCAAAAACAGAAAACTGAAAGAGGACATTAACATACCAATGGTTGGAATAGTCTGACAATAGCATTTGTTTTGTAGTTTGATTCTTTTTTTTTTTTTGTATTAGTTATAAATTGTGGCATCTTTTTCCCTTAGTCTCTTTTTCTTTTGACAATTTCTTAGGGTTAATTATCTGTTTAATTATTGACTATGTCATCAATACCCTAATGTGAGTATTTCAGAATCAGCTGGAACATCATATTGTTATTCTGGTAGGATTGTAGAAGAGAAGAAGTCTGTCAAGTGGTGTTTTAAACAGTTCTAGAATATCTGTTGTTGCTAGAAAGGATACTTTGACTTGTGTTTGCAGTTAGGAAATGATACGTCAGACAGTGAAAGAATATTGTTTTAAGAGTTTGCTACAGCACTTGCAATTAATTTTACCTTAATTAATTTTAACTTACTTTAACTTGATTTTTTTTTTCCTTTATGGCCAAGTTGTGATGTGTGTTGTTATTAGGTGATTGGTTCCTACCTTGTGCGTACAGAGTATTTATTATTTCCTGTCAGCTTCAAAACAGATTGAGTACCTTTCTCTTCAGTGGAGTGCCTTGAAGGAGTAGTTTCTGTAGTTCTCCTTTACCTTTTCTTTCAAACAAACGATTCTTCTTTTTTTCATAGTTGATTTCTACCAAAAATGTGATATTAGCCTGCAGTCAACTTCTGTTTGATGAAAATATGTCAGTATGTTCAGGCAAACAGAAACACTCCACTCCTATTTCACAATAATGCAATAGGAAAAGCCTTCAAGGGCTTGATGTTTTAGAAGCAGCAAGAATGTTCTTTTATTGATTTCCAGTAAAGAATGTTCTTACATTGTGAATAAGTAAAGACTTAGAGGACATAGATATTGTTTCCGTGCATCCAGAGAGGAAAAGAAATCGTTAAGTTCCAAAACATAAATATCAATGAAATGCAAAAACAGGTTTGGAACCTAAAATGTAAGTTAAAGGAGGTAATTGCGGTACCTTTGTTCAGTAATAATTTTGTTTATTTAATGAAAATATTCACTTTAGCAACATATATGTTTGTTCCTATACCAGCAAGGATCTTACAAGAATTTAATATCTAGTGTTTGTAACATACACGAGATAAACTCATTTATATAAAAATCTAAATAAACAATTTATGAAAATAAATAAATGTAAAGCTCTCTATGCCTACTACCAACCTGTTTTCATGGGTTTTACCTTCTTTTAGTTTTGTTAGATGTTTATACACTAAGTGTTTTTCTTTGATTTCTAGTGTAATGTTGCAAGCATTTGTATCTATGTAAAAGTAAGAAACACTATATTTGAGTGCATTACAATCTTCATTACAAAACAGCTTTATTAATAGTATTCATTCATATAGTATTCATTGTGAGCTGTGAAAAATAATTTAAATGCTAGAAACAAAATATTTAACAAACCTCATTTGCCAAACCTTCAAAGTCACTGTTGATGAAAAATAATTAACATTTAAATTTTCAAGAGCACTACTTTTCGTCCTTTAGTAGATCTACCGTTTAATTCTTGGTGAATGGTTTGATTCAGAGGAAATTCATTTCAAGGACAATTCATTTTTAAAAAACAAAAAGTCAAACAAGGAAATGATTTGTTAATGGAGCAGTGACTTTCAGTTAGACAGCTGCTAGACAGTACTTGGGTAGATACTGCTATGTCATGTAGAATATACCAGTATATTTGGCAGAGTCTTTGGTTCTGTTTGCATTCAATCTTTTTCTGCTGGAACAATGTTTTAATTTGCTCACATGCAAAAAGTGGCTATAAGCATCTTTCCTTACACACTAAGATTACATGTTCCTCTTCTAGCTCCCCGTATATATTATCTGACCTTATCTCATATGTAACTTATTTTCTTAGTTAGAGTGGGGTTTAAAATTAAAATCAGTAAGTTACTTCATGTGAACCTTTGTAGTCTGCTGTTCTCCACGGGGTTATCGCTGCATGATAGAGAGATTTCTCATACAGTTTAGAATCATAGAATCATCAAGGTTGGAAAAGACCTTCATTCTAAATTGATTCTTCTAATCTGTAAATATCTTGCCTTTATTGTTTCCTAAGAGACTTTTTAATGGGGCTCTTTAAATACCTTTTATGAAGCAAACATAATAATAAAGAATGTGTGTTTTGTACATGTCCTGTAGGTGCCCTCCCCATTAATAGCAATCAGGTTCTGAAGGTTATATAAGAATGGAGAGAACTTCATTGATCTGAAGTGGTAGGACTTATTGGAGGGGTTAAATCTGAATTTCAACAAAATATTATTTTACATAGGATTTAATCTAGTTCAGCATTCTGAAAACTTTCCTAATAGGAGAGGATATGTTTACATGGGGTTTTTTTAGTTGTTATTACTAGGTACAATAACAAAGTATTTATCATGAAACAGTAATAGTGTTTTTAGATCATTCTTCTTTATCATCAGTTTGTTGCTTTCAGTTTCATTTAAATTAAGAGAATGAAAACATTGGATAACATATTCAGTAGCTTTTAACAAGTTTGTATTTCAGTTTGTTTCTGTTCCTCACTCTTTCTATTTTCACAGATTAGCAGGACTTTTTAAGTCACAAAGTAGTTCTACTATCTTACCTCTGACAGCACCTGAGTAATGAAACTTGGAAACCTTATCTGCTCTGTTACTCAGTTTAACCATTGTAAAGGCTAAGTATTTCCTACTGTGTAGTCTGACTTGTCCTGTGATACAGAAATACCTGTTTCTAAAATTGTAAATGTATATGTGTAGCTGTCAACGGTAACAAGTAGGAAGAGCCTACTGAGTTTGACTGCTTATCTTTGAAGTCCCTTGATCGTGCAGAGTAATACCTTGTGGCACTTAAAATTTGGCTGCTATGTACATGATAAATGTGCAGTAGAATGTTGGGTTTTGTTGGTGACATTTCAGGGTGAGATCTCCAAGTACTGGGTCATCTATTAAAAGCGGTGGGAAGATGGAAAAAGCAATTACATGTTCAGCATTATTGTTTGAATAAAAGCTACTATCAAAACTGACAAAATGGAGGGAAAATGTAACTGGAATGCATAAAGAAAAACTGGGATTCAGTACTCAGTTGCACACTGCAGGAGAAATCTTGGCATGTGGAGTTAAACATACCTATAATACTGCTGTGAAAAGAAACAATTCTAGATATAGCTAAAAACAGACTGGGTTAGCCAAGAGAGGAAGTTTGTTTTCAGTAATAATCTTAATGCTTTGTAGAAAAGAAATAGTAGTGATAAATGGAGACCTGGACTTGGTCAAGCTCAAAAAAAGAGAATATAAAATCCATTTGCTGCTAGCAGTTAACTATAGGATGTACCCGTGGGTCTTCCTTTTCAGCAAAGTAACATCAGAGATAATCACAGAATTGCTCTAGTTGGAAAAGAGCTTTAAGATCATGTAGTCCAACGATAACCTAACTCTACCAATAATTAACCTAGCTGTACCAACCATTAATGTATCTGTATCAAGTCCAATGCTTAAACCATGTTCGTAAGCAGCACATCTATATGTCTTTTAAACACCACCAGGGGTGGTGATTCAACAACCCCTGTGGGCAGCCTGTTCCAGTGCATAACAAGACTTTTGTTGAAAAATTTTTTCCTAATATCCAATCTAAACCTCCCTTGGTGCAACACCAACCCACTTCCTCTTACCCTTTTGCTTGTTACTTGGGAGAAGAGACCAACCCCACCTCTCTACAGGCGCCTTTCTGTACAGAGCGATAAGGTCTCCCCCATCAGCCTCCTTTTCTTCAGGCTAAATAACCTCAGTTCCCTCAGCCATTCCATGTAAGACTTGTTCTCCAGACCCTTCACCAGCTTTCTTGCCCTTCTCTGGACATTGCTCTGTGGAGCCTTTGTGCCTGTAAGCTGATAAACACTCCCTCCCAACTTAGTATTGTCAGCAAACTTACTGAGTGTGCACTCAGTCTCCTCATCCAGATAGCTGATAAAATAATGAGCAAATGGAGGCAAATGGTGTGTTAAGCTGTACTGTGTAAATGGATGCTTTATCACACTTCATAATAAATAGAAAGAATCTGAACCACTCAAACAGAAATAGGGTATTTTGAGAACAGAATACCTGTATGCAGTGGCAAAAATAAAGCAGTATGAAAAGAGTAAGAGAAATCAAGAGCAAATAATTTCTTGTGTCAAGAGGCTATAGTGCCTCTGATATGGCAAGAAGATACTGTGATTAATTTTGCCAGAACTTGTGCCAACCTTTAGGTTGAAATGGAAATTATATCATGCTTAACTTCCTTAAAAATAATAACAAACATTTTTCATTTGTACCACTGTAAGTGTTTGTTCTGAACTGTCTATATAGCTCTTGGTACTTCGGAGAATCAAGTCTCTGAAGACAATTCTTATTCTTTAATTAGTAGTTGGATTTTTCTGTTAACTCAGGGAAGAGGGAAAGAAGTCATATAGATTTAATCAAAGTATGATTCTGCTGCAAGAGCAACATTTACTGATAGCGACGGTTCCAACAGTTGTATATTCAGGTCAATTGGAATGAATATTTTGTTACTGTTTATAAGTAGAACTAATACATAATTTTGATGCATATGAGATCAGATTAATTACTCAGAAGTCAGCAAGGTCCAGTGACTATATGTAGTCAACCGTTAAGCATATTGAAATATCAAGGGAAGAGAGGGATAAATTCCTATTCTACAGCATTTAGAGATGTCAATGTAATTAATATGGAAAGGACTAAAACTGATGCAGAGTAGACTTATTTTGCCCTTCTTATCTTTCTTCAGCATTTAAAAATTTGAGACTATACAAAGGTGTGTGACTGTGTAGTAAATAAATACTATCATTATTGTAGTTTTATGATAAATTATTTTTTTTCTTTGAATACTGGGTTGATTGTTCAGAATCTCTATAATAGAATCCACATCATCTTCAGTCTCACAAAACTATAGCACAGACTCTGAAGACTAGAAATTCAAGACACTTTAGTAATATTAATTTTGCTTCTCTGAATTGCAAATTTTCTGGACAGAGTTTTGAACAAATGCTAATTAGAAAGTATTTTAATATTTAGGCTAAGCTGTATTTACAGTATTTGTCTGATATGCCAGCTTTGGTAGGTGTGTTAGATTTTCTGTTATCTATTTTTAATACTTAAATCATTTAATACATAAAGATGAGTCCTTTTTTAGCAGGAAAAGGTAGTGTGCAGTGAAGTTACATTCAGTTTTATAGTATGGTGAAGTATTTATGTGTTCTCTAGACAAAAAAGCTGAGAATTCACTTGCAATTCCATCATCACCATCATTTAGTCTCTGTCAAATAGTGTGTGAGATGCTGGAGCCTTTTAGGAAGAATGAATGCTGCAGTTCTCTCCTACATGCTATTTAATATAATCTTCTGAAATGCTGTAGATAAAAGCTTGCTTGCAGTGGATGCTTTCTCGGTTTGAATCTCTTTCTCCATTTATGATTGGCTCATCACTTCGTTCCTCGATGTACCACAAGAGTGTGTCATAGCACAGTAAATGATCTGTATTACTAAGTGTTTAGAACAGATATCTCGGTTATATCCAGATACACTGTCACAGTTTGACTCAGGTCCGACAACAATGCTCTCGATCCCCTCCCCCCCCACCCACGTAGGGAAGGAGAGAGAGAAAAAGAGAGAGACTTGGCTGGATTGAAAACTAAACTACACAGCTTTAATTAAACACTAATGAATCATACAAGAAAATATATACAATTATATACAGATATATTCAAGTACGGGCAAAAAACCTCTCGCCTCCCTCCACCCCAGCAACTCCCACAGCACTTCCCTGAATTGGGAAGAGTCCCGAGGAATCCCAGAGCTGCTGCTGGAGAAAGCAGAGAGTTATGGGGGTCACAAGAGATCAAGCCTTAGGATCGACGGTGATGGATGAGCAGAGTCCTCCCCGGACACCGGCCATGGACCGAAGAGAAGGGGAGAAGAAGAAGGAAAGAAGTTGTCTTCTGTGATCTCTGACCTTCCTCTTAGCTTACGTAGATATATGGAATGGAATATCCTTGGCCAATTTTGCTGTCCGTCTAACTCAGCCTCCTACGGAGGAGTCACAGATCTCCCCATAGTGTCTGAGCTGGCAGAGTGCAGGTGCAGCCTTGAAGCCTCAGTAGTTAGAAAAACATTCCACTGTCTTATCAGCCTCGCAGAACACACTGTTGCTAGTTATAAGAAAGCTCACTGAAGGAAAAAAAAATCAGTAAAAAGAAAAATTGGCTTCATCTTGGCTCAAACCAGGACATACACGTTGGTAAATATATTCATATCAATCAATCAGGGGCTTGTTTGTTCTAATGGCATGTTTTCCTTATTCATTGCTATTGAAAAATACTGGTTTATGGTATTTAATAAGTCTTTAACTCCAAGAAGCTATAACTTATTTACTGAGCATTGTATGTGAAAGCCTCTGTATTCCAAAGAAAAGAAAACAATTTGGTACCTGAATAAGCTGATGTGTAGAGGTATGTGATGCAATTTCCTCCTACTTTAGACACCTTCATGAGTATATTATGAATACAGAAATACCTGTTTGTAGCTGAATGATTTTCTGATAAATGACCTTGTGGCTACAGTTTACTAGATGGTACTTGCTTTCTTTTTTGCTTCGTTAGTATTATTCTCTTTCAAGGTTTTCTTGAAGAGAAGCAGAACTTACATAGACATTCTGTAAGTTCACAAAATTAAATAAACAATCATTGACTCGTTTTTGTTTTCCTCAGTACTTTCTGTTATGTTTTTTTTCTATATTAGACCTGTCCAAAATCAATAGTTAAAATGGGCACTCATCTGAGCAGCCTTGAATAATTGCCTTATTACAGGGTATATTAAAGCATATAATCTAAATTAAGGTATGCTCCATTTACCTTTACTTGCAGGCTAGTTATGGCTAGAGACTATGGGAGTTTAGTGTTTAATACAATGAGCACATGGATTCTTAATGGTATAACTCACATGCTTAGACAGCATACCCAATAACAGTGTAATCTTTTGCTTGACACACAATGCACTGAAACTTCTAAAACCTCATTAAGTGTTCCTAATGCCCTATTTCAACCACTGTTAATGGACTAGGCAACCTTTAAATGTGTCTAATGTGATCTTACAATTTGATGTAAACTGCAGTTTGTCAAGTAGAAATTTCCTAGACTAGAATACCTTGGTACCAGCTTGATTGTATGAGGTCAAGTCTTGGTCTTTAGAAGGCTCATCGTAATACTTACCTTTTCTGAGGTATTCATACCCCCAAGGAAAACAAACACCACTCCCTCCATTGCTGCTGCACCCCCACCCAAACCAGTCTGCCAGTCCTTGCCCTTTGGGATATTTAATCTCTTTCACTAATTAAATTTCTGACATTATTAAAAGATTTACTTTGGAAGTAAACTGAAATTATTTATGAGACATTCTAGCAAAAATTAAAACATAAGTCCTTAAGATTAATTTATATGTTTATGAGCTTAAGCTAGCCTAGATTATATGAACTGGCTTCTAATTAAAAAAAACTATTAAGTTATTGTAGTGCTTTTGTCAGTATTGCTCAACATATCATGGAAGAGTGAAGTTTTCAAAGTGAGAAGTCAGGCTTGGGTGGCTGAATTACCATCAGATTTTCTACCAAGATTCAATGTAGTTTTTGAGTCTTTGAGACAGTTTTGGTCATGCAGAGCTTATAACTTAAATCTGAACATATTAATAAAACTGAGTTCAGAGTATAATATTGGTACTTATGCTAGGTCCAAAAGTTGTGACATGTGTCTAGGGTGTGAAACATCAAATCTGTAATTAATTCTCTTAGGTCACAGATTTGTTTTCCTTGGTTTTGAAGTACAGGTTCTTCTGGAGTGAATATCTGTATTAACATCTTTTGTTAAATGCTCTAATAAACCTTAATAAAAGCAAAGTAATACTCACGTCTCCCTTCTCCAGTTAACTACCTGAATAGTTATCAAAGTGCTAGTCATTACTTTTAACTGGTAAATGGTTTTAAAAAGCTAAATAATTATTAAGCGTACTTAATGCTACTATATACATAACTGCTAGAGCAGGAAGAGGTTTTGTGGTAGCTACTAAGATCAAGTATTTTACTGCTTTTTTTTCTTGAACATCATGCACATTGTGATCAGTGTTGGACCTTTACATCTAAATAGAATAGTCTAATTTTAGACTCTTCATTTATTAGCTTTGTATTGTTCCATTTTAGCTTTTGTTTTTATGTGTGGATTGTTATAGGAATTGTTTTAATTTTGGCTGCCGGATCCTATTTTGATGTCAAGACACTATGATGTGAGATCAGCTTGAGCCCCCTCAATTTTCAATATTATCTTGCTTCTCTCTTAATTTTATTCACTTTTTGGTGCCAATGTAATGTTGCTATGCTGTTTTAAGAGAGTAGAGACTCTTGTTCACCCTATAGGCACAAAAACATAATTTGAAAAAGGAGCAATGAAATTGGGGAGAAAAAAGATAGCTCCCTGTTAAAAAAAATAAATTAAAAAAAAATTGATAGGATGAACAACCCCATCTCAATTTAAAGAAATCTCAGAAACTGTTTGTTAGTGTTTGGTCTGAAGTCAACAAATCGTTGTCAGAAAGTTAATTTTGATATGCAGTGTATGACTGAAAGCCTAGTACTCATGGTAGTTAATAAATTCCCATTGCAAAATATGTAAAGCTATTTATCTAGCTTACTGAGCAGTTACAGACTTGTTCAAGGCAATTCTTTATTCTTAATTAACTTACTTCTACACAAGGTGCATGATGTTTCTTTTCACCTATCATCAAGGTAATAATATTGATAGTACCTGAATTTATTTACTGAATATGAGAACTCTCTCTGCATGAGGATTTTGTGTGACCTTGATTGACACTGACTTTAGTTAAAGAGCTATCACTTGTTTATCCTATAAATACGTGATTATGTTCTAGAGATTTGGTGTTCATTAAAATTTGTTTATTACACTTAAAAATGAATTATTTTGTATTCCTTTGTTTTCTAGCTACTTTGAAAGATATATTACTGCAGCTTTCAGCAAGTAAATATTCTGGTTTCTCCAACCCTTTCTCAGAAACTATTTTGAAAGATTTTTGTATCAAATTTAATGTTCTCTGATACAACTGAGAGCTCACCTGTAATGTGATTGCTACATATAAATGTACTTAATATGCCAGATCAAGTTCTTTCAGAGTTTTTTTCTCAGGAAACTGTAGGTGCATGCAAATATCTTTCTTGAACATTCATGTATATGCATGCAAAAATCTTTCTTGGATGTTCAAGACTGAATACATAAACTGCCTATGCTTCTATAACTATGCACTTGGTGCATTCCCATTGCAGTCTGCCGTCTCCAGTTTGTGTGGTACGTACTGCCACACTCTTAAGTAGTGTAGTTTAGTTTAGGTGGAATATAGCTTTCTTTTAGGAGGTAGAGATAAGAAATATGTATGTTCCCTTATTAGAGTAAACTAAAAATTTTTGCATTTGAATTTGCCTTAGTTGTGTTCGTATTTTTCTCTGATCACTATTTTCAGTTTTTATTGAGGAGGAAGAGGAAATTTCCTCAAGCAAAGTTTAAGCTTAATGAAACCACGTTCTGTGCTCTAGTATAAATATCAGTACTTACTTAGTTACTAAATTTGAACAATTATAATTGTAACTTCTATTGTTCATCTCTGTTTTCTAAGTTCTAGCTTATTTTAAACCTCAGCCTCTTGCTATGAGAGATTATATATACTTGTAAGAATAAGTGGATCAAAATTATAGCTGTTGCTATTAAATCTGAAACTAATACATACCTATAATAGTTAGGTAGCTTAAGTGTAAGATGGTAAATTTTTTTGAGTTTAGCATTTGTTTAAACCTGCCTGATCATTTAATGGCTGAGGTAATTTAAGTTAAATCCTAAAAAATCAGTAGAACACTTTTGTCACCTTAAATCTTGAGGGTTTTCAAAGTAGATGAAATTATAATTACTGATTAACAATTATGTCATCAACGTAATATGGTCTTGTAAATTTTATGTAAGCAGTTGTGGTCATCAGGATTACTCTCATAGGAAAAACTTAATGAAGATCAGGAATTATAGCTTGCATTATGATTTTCTAATGGAAATAGGTAATAGTTAAATTTTCTGGTTCTGCACTTAAGATTTCTCAGCAAGTTTTCAATATGTATTTCTTTCACTGTGTATATTAGTCTTTAATTTCACATATGTTGTGTGAAATAAATTCAAGGTCTCACATTACATTACTCCATCACATCTTTTTGTTCTGTGTCCAAATACTCTTTTTTAAACTATGCATGTCATTTTGAATTTTGGGTTTCCTCCTGTGTTCACCATAGCAACCAGAGGTTAGTGCATTTCTCAGATCTTTTTTCATCCTGTATTATGTCTTACATGACTTCCACAGTTGTATCTTTAAAAATATTCCAAACTTTACTCATCTTATATTTTTACTAGAAATAGGTCTCAATATCGTATTGAATAACTTACTAGTT
This sequence comes from Chaetura pelagica, assembly GCF_000747805.2. Taxonomy (NCBI): domain Eukaryota; kingdom Metazoa; phylum Chordata; class Aves; order Apodiformes; family Apodidae; genus Chaetura; species Chaetura pelagica. The sequence goes on along the minus strand of NW_009953761.1, from coordinate 6,211,082 downwards.
AATGCTTCTCTGTAAACCTTGCCACCTATGCTGTTTTTGGTATGTAGATATGTATATGTTTTTAGAGACTATGAAGCAAGGAAACTTTTTTTCTTTCCTCTTCATGTTGCAGTTTAGAGCTGTGATTTCAGACTTGTTTCAAAAATTTGGTTAAAAATCTAATGCTTAGTAAATGTTGAAAATAATGGTTGTGCAGCTTTAGGTATAGATTTTTTTTTTCCAAGTGTCTGTAACAGGAAGAGTTTCTAAAAATATTTTTTCTATTATAGTTAACTCTTAGTTCTACATATATAGAATATTACATTTTAAATACAGAAATATTACAGAAATACTACCTATTTACTTTCTAACAAAGCAGTATCATCTTAAACCAAAGTATCAGTTTTTCTCAGAAACGACTTTTATTGTGGTAGTTCTCAGAATAAAATTATAAGGTAATATTTTGTAGATTTCTCTAATGCACAAGAAGGAATTCTATTTTCTGCCAGCCTTCAGATAAAAAATAGATTATAGTTTACAAATAATTATGCTTCTATATAAGTATACAATGACAATTCACTGATAAACAACTTGTTTTAAACTGTACCTGAATTTTTTCTTGCTTCCTGAAGGATAGTTACTACTGGTTGTTTGATGCAGAAAAGAAAATTAGGTCTTATGGTCTTTCTCTTAATTTTCATTTATAATTGTGCAATGTTCTATTTGGAATAGACACATTGCTCTGTCTCCTATACTGTTATTATGCATGCTCTTTCTTGTGGCAGTGGGAAACTTTAATATTTTTTTTAAAATATTTTTTTTTTGCTAGATAATTGCCTTCTGTATAAATCCACATCTCTTGCTGTTGCTGCAGTTTCATATGTTATTCCAAAGTGAAGAAACTGGGCAGCAAATAGGTTTCTAATGGACCTTCATCTGCAATTTTTTTCTGCATCCTATGCGAGACTTGTTATGGAAAATCTGCTTTCTTTTCATAGTTCTTCCTTCATCATCAAACTTCTTTATTTTTTATATCATTAAAAAAAATAAATCTTGTGATTTCTGAAGATATTTGTCACTTAATAAAAGTAAATACATCATCATCATTAAGGCAGCTTTCAAAATGAATAATTTCTGAGAAATAATGTTTCTATAGATCTGGAGATTTTTCTGTTGCTGAAATGTAGCACTTTGTTTCAACAACTTCAGAAACTCAACATGAATGTAGCTAAAATAATCCTTCCAATGGGTTGAGTTTTGGGGCAGAAAAGGCAAGAGATAAGCAAGAGATAATGTAGCAGTGAAGAGATGGTTGTAGAAGAGGCAGGGAACATTATCAGCACACAGTTTTTAAACATTTTTTCCTAAATAATCTTGATTTTTTTTTTGGCTGGTTCATGTTTGGTTGGTTGGTTTTGGTGCTTTTTGTTTGTTTGTTTTGTTTTGTTTACTGTCAGTACATTATCATAACCATAATATGGACAAGGTGGATATATTATTTTGTCACAGAAAGGCATATATATGTTGAGTTTTCCACTAATATTTTCCTTTTTTCAATTGAAGCATGTTATATTTGGAGTTCTGTGGAAAACTGGGTGATCAGTGAGTAACTTTTTTTCTTAGCCCAGAGAATAAACAATATTAAGAAGTCTAAAAGCTCTAACTTCCTTCCGTGTGGAATGCAACAAAGCAACTGTATATACCTTTGTGTTTCTTTGTGGTTTGTTTTGGCATTGTGTACTTGATCTGAATTCTTTTGCTATATTCTTAAATGTGACACCGATTTTCTTTTGAAGAAGTACAGTAAAGTTACCATCAGAGGGTTTTGTAAAGATTATTTTTAATAATTTGGGAGTTGTATAAATTATTCTTATTTTATTAGCATTTAAATTAGACAATAATGTTAAGCAACTAAGCTTTTGTTTATATCACATGACAGTTTCATTAGTATTGCATCTTTTATTGAGCTGTGAGCTCACACAATTCAATATTTGTCATGTGATTGGAGAAATTCCTATCTTAGATTCAATTGGGTCATTAAAGTCTGAAATATGTTAGGGTTTCTTCAGCTGCTAATGAAATGTCTTCTTTTCAAAGACTGCTGAACAGGACAGATGACTTTTTAAACTAATTGTAATTCACTGAGTCACCCTCTAATCTATAAGAAAGTTCACCTCTGCACTGTTCCTGTCCAGCTATTGTCTCGAACAATTATCAGCAAGTTATTGTTCTGGTATGAGCCATGTCATGCTTGAAAGTGAGATGAAAAAAATTAATGAGGGTGCATGAATGCTGGTTGATGAAGGTTAAGTAGATTCAGTTACGCTCCCTGCATTCTTTACTATGACTGTTGAGATTGAGGCAATGTAGTCTAATGAGACCACACAAATAAATGTGCTGATTGACAGCTCTTGATTTAGCAATGAAAAGTGTTGGCTGAAGTAATATTTTCTTTCAGCCTAATACCCAGGTTGCTTGTGTACATAAGGACCTTGAATTTAACTTATACTATGGAACACTGTCGTGTTGGGTTTTTTTCCTTTATTCAATGATATAAATGCATGTAATTGCTTTTATTAGGATCAGTGTATATAATTTTTAGTGGTGCTGCAAAGGAATCATGCATAATTTAGTGGTTATTACAAGGGCATACTAAGGTGTTTTTATATTTATTCTTCCTGGGGAAAAAAAGGCTTAGTACCTTTTCCTGTAAGTTAATTTCAAAAATCACAGAAGACTTTGTGTTGGAGGTTTGTTAGTCCAATATCGATTATGTGCAGGAATACCAAACAGTTTTTCTACAAAATTCTAATCAAAGACCTAGAGGTTGATTTTATTTTATTTTATTTTTTAAATATGGGATCTGGGTGTCAGATGCAGCATATTAAAAGCAAATTATGCCAGACAGTTGATAAATTTGATTTCTACTGAGAAGATGATAATTTTTCTAAGCAAAGAAAAAGTGATAGATTTAACTTCTGGATTGCAGTAGGATTACCATTGTGCCAGTATTAATGAAAAGTGGGATTAGCTGCTTCTTTTATAATAAGTAAATTCAAGAGGAGGTGTGGAATATTGAAAATGGACGCACTGGGCTGTGAGACTGCTAGTAGAGTTTCTGAAGGATCAGTTTTCGGTATAATTATTTGTTAAATAGTCTGAATTATTTTTACATATGTTAAAAGAAAGCTGGACTTTGTGGTGGCAGTTTGGAGGCTTTTTCAAGTTGAAAGAAGTTAGAAAGTCACAGGTAAGCTGGATGAGTAGTAGAAACACAATTAAATTAAATTTGTGAACAAAGCAAAATACTTAAGTATGATTGGCAAATTTTACTGTTACTCTTAAGTCCATCAGTTCTGAACTAACTTGTTAAGTGCATTTCAAACCATGTCAAGGTATTTATATTACAAGTGTTATCTACAATATAAGAACCATAGGCCTGTTTTGTACAAACCTTGATATGTAATTCATTTGTCTGTATTTGAGCAGAACTTTTGGCACATAAAAAAGAAAGGTAATTATATTCAGTTCCTTGTTGTTGTGAAACTGGTATTTAATAGCATGCTAGTTAGTCGAAAGGCTCTGTGTCTGACGTTTGGAGGAAGTCGGGGGATTTCAGGACAGGGAAGAATACAGAGAGCTGGGTAGGAGGTGCGTCAAGTAACCTTTATGTTAAAATTTTGTATCAGTCTTTTAAGTATTTCACACTGTCTTTGTTTAACCTTTCTAGCATCCATCTGCTACGCTGTATTATGGAGACCTATAGTACCTGAGGGATTCCTTATAAAGTGGCAGGGTACTGGTAGTGTTTGAGAACAGAGAGCACCTGTGTCACAAGAAAGCAAAAAAAAACTGGTAATAAATCATGTGAGAAAGAAGCTATCTCAAATACACTAACACTTCACCTGTCCCTTCAAATCCATTTTGCATAAGAGCATAGCATGCAACTTGCCTTTCCTAGGGGTCAGGGTATTAGAACCTAAACTAAGAAGTGCTTATGCCCAAAATTAAGCAATATGAACACAAACTTTAGGATAGCACTAGAATCTGTGATTCTTACTTGTGTTTATATACTTGAATGTATGTATCAGTTGTTTACAAAAAAAGAAAAAAGGTAGGGGAAGAAGAATAATCCTGGATTTCATGTGTTTCCAGTAGGGAAGCATTGTTGTTAATATGTTTACAAGTCACACTTTGTAATGTGACTTTCAGTTCTACTGTCCCAGACTCAAGATAGATTAAATCATGGATGCATAGAAGCTGCTGGTATCATCAGGTGAAGAGATTAAACGGATTTGATATCTTTAATTAAGAAAAAGCAAAGATCATGTTCTAGTGCTAAGATGTTTTCTTATTCTTCCAGAAGAGTTTTAGGAAGGGAAAATAAATTTTTAAAACCAAGAGAAAGAGGTATAAACTAGTAATGAATAAATTTAAGCTGCAGATTGGATCCAATCAACCAGATCAGAGAGATTCACACACGTATCTTGTGAATGGATCTTTAAGAAAAGGAGCTCAGTATTTTGAAGGTATACTTAACAAAAATAGGACAAATCTATGTGTTGTGATTTCTTGTCTTGCTACCCAAGTTTCCTGGGCTTTAGGGGCTGTAACAGTGAGTAAGCAGTCTTGCTCTGAAGGTTCAAACCCAAGCACTTGATCTGCAGGTTAGCATTCAGCATAATGCCATCATCTTGGACATACTGCACTGTCTGGCTGTGTACTGGTTTCTGATGTCTTAGGTTGGTATAAGTGACTCATCTGGATCTCCAGGAATACTTCATGGTACTCCAGGTTCTTTGAGGTACTTGAAGCATGAGTAAGTGATATTTATTATTTTGTATCATCAGAGGTCAGTACTGGGACAGGTGCTGTTTAATATCTTTGTTGGCTACAGGGATGGTGGGACTGAGTGCACCCTCAGCAAGTTTGCTGATGACATCAAGTTGTGTGGTGTGGACAGCACGCTAGAAGAAAGAGATGACATCCAGAGGGACCTTGACAAGCTTGAGACATGGGCCCATGCCAACCTCATGAAGTTAAACAAGGCCAAGTGCAAGGTCCTGTGCATGGGTTAGGGCAATCCCAAGCACAAGTACAGGCTGGGCAGAGAATGGATTGAGAGCAGCCCTGAGGACAGGGACTTTGGCATGTTTGTTGATGAGAAGCTCAACATGAGTTGGCAACATGCTTTTGCAGCCCAGAAAGTCAACTGTATCTGCTTTCCCCAGCTACGTGGGCCACCTGATACTTGGTATGATCACCTTAGGTTATACATCAACCTGAAGCCACTTGGTACTTAGCACAGTCCCCCCCACCCTTGGCCACACAGCAACCTGAGGGAGATGAGGTGTACCAGAGCACTGTGATACCTCTTTTACACATCTGGTTCCTGTTCCTCCGGTTCTCATGTGGATAAAACTGTTATCTAGACAGTAAGTAGTGGTGCAGAGCTTGGAGGCACTCTCTTGAGGCACCTGGCTTCTGCTTTTCCTTTGATCAACTGGAGAGGTGGGGCTGATTAATCACCTTCAGGCAGCCTAATATTTGGATTGTGGCCCAAAAGAGGGTGATACCAGAACTCCAGAATTTAGCAAGCTCTGGGCATATGTGCCTAGTGGAAAAGTAGTGGAATGTTTCACCGTCTGAGCTAGGCCAAAATGGAACAGTGTCAGGCAAAAGTAAAGTCTTGGACCCTATAAACAGCGATTCCCAGAGCAACCTTTTAAGCTCTCCTGGATCACAGTGGGCTGTGACCAGCATCTCCTGTGAGCTGGGATACCTCTCAGGCACAAACTCCTTGAGGACTGTCTACAGATAAAACTGATGGAAGGCCAGGGCAAATTCATCCTCGGCAAGTCTCAATTACCACCTATTGAGGAATGCTGATGCATTGTGAGAATTTACTCCATGCTTGAAGAAGGAAATGTTAACTATAGGCTATCCTCTTCCATCCACCTCTCTACCTGTCTTTGTGTTTGAGTGTACACATTTGCATTCACAAGAGTGGTGTTTGTATTCTACTGGCCCCAAATATTTCTGTCTGTGTGTATTTGTATATATAGTTTAGTTTAGGATACCAGGTAGTAAGTCAGTGTGAATCTTGTAATTCTCTGACCTGTAATTAAGTCACACTTTTAATCACAACATATTCTACTGAATCACTTGTTAATCTTTAAATTGGTTAATGATTACGTGCTGCTAAAATTCCATCTTTCGATTAACAAATTTTGAATCACTGCTAAATTATAATCTAGTCTATAAATATTTCATCAGTGACACCATGTACTGCTGTTTCTTTCCACAAATTAATGATCAGCCCTCTGTCAGGTTACTACTGCCTGCTTCTTTTGGTGTGTGAGGCACTGACAGTGCTACGCGGTTACACTGGTAGTTTAGTAAGTTTTTCTGTCCCTCTTATGTCAGATGATTCCTGCCCTTGTGCTCCTCTGTCTCTTTTACTGCCATGTCCTTTTTTGTGTGCAGTCACTTGGTGAATTAGATTGAAAGCCTGATCTGGTGTTTCCCTGCTGGAAAGATCTTGAATGGTTTTAAGTTGAGGTCAGAGGTTAATACACAAATTAAAAATAACATCAGAACATGTAAAGTATCATTTGAAAATCTGTGTTCAGCAAAAGTACTTACAAAAACAGACTGTATAGTATAACACGTTCTGTGATTAAATTACTTTTACATAATAACTAGTACAAATTTTCTTTTTTTTTGTGAGGACCTTGGGATACTGTTCATCTGTAAAGATAAGTAGTAAAACACTGATTTTGAAAGCTGAGTGCTGGTAAGACTATACCACACTGCATGAATTTATGAAGTGAAATTAGAACTGTAGTTTAAAAGAAAGAGGTGAGATTTTATTGGAATAATTTTTCTGTCAAAAGTATGTCTTCAACTTAGCTGTAGATATAGATGGTACTTGTTAACTTTAATTCTTAAAATAATAAAGATCAAATAAACTATGAAAAGTGTTTATCTTAAGATGTTAGTGTAACACTCAACCCTTAAGTAGAAAGAAATGTTTAATTGAAAATGTGTAAGTTTTATTTATAATTTAATGTGATAGCCAATTTTGTGAGTTTGTTTTGTGCCATATTTCAGTGACAGAGAAATCTGGTGCTACTAGATGGGGTGAGTCCAATTCTCTTTTTTGTTTGACACGAGTGTTTGCATAGCTGTGCAGTGAACTGGAGCAGGGAACTGGCAGAATTGAAAACTAGCTTCTGGCTATATCATTATACAGATAAAAGTGTGCAGGTCCATATAAAGTGTCAGAAAAATGGGTGGAACAGCCTCTGTCAGATGCAGTGCCAGCTTCTGCTCAGTTGGCATCGGGATGGTGCTCTGCGAGCAACTGAGCACGTCATTCATTGATGCTGAAGGGAAGAGGTCTGACTGACATCTTCTGCCTTAGACCTTGTTACATGGTCTGCCCCACTGGTGCTTGTTAGATTACTCCCCAGGCTGATCAACTGTTCTACTTTGGTAGAAAAGTACCCACTATTGTTTAATTTTGTGTGCTAATTTTTATGACATGTTAGGAGTTGAAGAAGTTTTTGAAGAAGCCTGATAATTGTCCTGGCTTTATCAGAAATGGTAGGAATGTGCAGCCAGGAGAAAAGCTGAGTGTATGAGGAGAGGAAGGGACTCCCATGTATTACCAGCAGTGCTCTGCTATGTCTGCATACTCTGATTTGTGAAATCATAGAATCATAGGATAGTTTGGGTTAACTATTGAAAAAACACAATAAGGTCTGCCTGGATCTTTCTCTTCTCCAGGATGAACAACTCTGACTCTCTTAGCGTTTCTTCATAGGAGAGGTGCTTCAGCCCTCTGATAATCTTTGTGGTCCTCCTCTGGACCCACTCCAACAGGTCCATGACTTTCCTGTGCTGAGGAACTTCAGAGCTGAGCACAGTACTCCAGGAGGGGTCTTACCAGAGCAGAGAGGCAGAATAACCTCCCTTGGCCTGCTGGCCACACTTCTTTTGATGCAGCCCAGGATACACTTGGCCTTCTGGGCTGTGAGCACACATTGCCACCTCATGTTTGGCTTCTCATCCACTAGTACCCCCAAGTCCTTCTGTTCAGTGCTGCTCTCAATCCCTTCATCCTCCAGCCTGTATTGATACTGGGGGGCTGGCTGAACCCAGGTGCAGGACCTTGCACTTGACCTTGTTGAACCTCATGATGTTCACATGGGCGCACTTCTCAAGCTTGTCCAGGTCCCTGTGGATGGCATCCCATCCTTCTTGGGTGTGTCAACTCTACCACTCAGTTTGGTGCGGTCAGCAAACTTACTAAGGATTCACTCAGTCCTACTGTCTGTGTTACTGATGAAGATACTAAACTTACTTTTAACTAAATGGGTGGGAAAACTTACATGAGTCAAAGAATAATTTATATCAGAGAAATTTATTGTTGAGATAGCATATTTTCCTAATATCTGATGGTCCTGGCATTTGGATTTAAAGTGAGATATGCTTAGATGGGAAAATTGTCTTTCTCAGTGTAAAACCTGGGTTTGTGTATTCTAGGGAAATGACTTTTTATTTGCTGTACACTGATGTTTTCTATTGAAGTGTTAATAGAAATGGGTAGTAGTTGGGGTGTTTAAAAAACATACCCTACTTTCCATCAGTTTCTGTGTTTTTTAAGAAAACTTGGTTTGCTTTATGTTTGGTCCAGACTTTCAGGTTTTGAAACTCAAGGGCTGGAAACATGTATTAAATTGAAAGTAAAGATTATTATGAAACAATTTTGAGTGTAGTGAATTAAGGTATAAATGGTAAATAATTTTTTTTTAGTTATTCTTCTGAATAAATACGTACTATGAGTTTGAAAGATTGCACACTAAGACGTTCTAAAATTAGCTTGTACCTTGGACTTTGGTTTAGAACCAAGTTGTTCAACTTTTAGAAGCTATTTAGTGAAGCTATAAGAGTTGATATCAAGCAAAGTAATGAATTGTTATTAAAAGGTTAAAAAAATTTAACTAATAGTCTTACTTGTAAATAGCATAGTTAGGGAAATGCAAATACTGCCGCATATGCATGATATTTAACATATACTACAAAAAAGCAGCAGAAGCCACATCTTGGAGTACCTCTTTTTCATTCAGATTTTACTTATATGTTTGTATTTAAATTCCAGACACTTAGTATGTTTCAAATGCTGTTCTAATTCTTACTGCTTGGCTGAATTAGAGCTAAGATGTTACATTTTTCATACTGATGAATTTTGAGCAAAGGTAAAGACAATAAGAATGCAATACAAAAGTATGGTTTTCTACTTCTTATTCATTTTTGAAAGAAGAAGAAAGAAAGTTTGAGTAACACCCTCTTTCCTACTTCCAAATGCTGAAGCTTGTAATTATTTCTGTCTGACTCTGAAGTTGCCTCCAAACTGTTCTCTGGGAGGACCACTGGGTTGGAGGATGAATGACAACTTGTATGGTCAGTAGAGGAAGTTTTAGGTTAAGTCAATAAAGTGGATGGTAACAGATTACTAAGACCAGCTGGTATTCACCCCAGACTTCTAAGGTAACTGAAGGATAAAACAGATGATCTATGAACTGTGCTGTGTAAACTATTATTTGAATCTACGCCAGCATCAGAGGAAAAGAAGTGGGTGAAAAATATAAGGACGGTTTTTAAAAAGGTTTCTGGGGTTTGTGGATCTACAATTAGCAAAGTTGATACTCATGGTGGATGTATTATACACAATTGTTACTAACGGGTAGATTTAGTTAACGGTATAATAGATTACAGATATACTGGTGGAATCTTCTCTGTCTCTGTAATGATTGAAAACAAGTAGGATATTTGTAACAGGTGGGAAAGAAAAACAAAATAATAATTTAACAAAGTGTCACTGTACAAGTTCAAGATGTGCCCACATCCTGCTTACTTTGTGTGGTTTTGTTTCCTTTTGTGAATAAAAGTTATAGTAGAGGTACAGCAAAAATGATCAAGATTATAAAAACAAATCAAAACCTAAGTCTTTCTTTGTATGATGTCTAATTAAAAATGGGAACTCTGTACTGAAGGACTTAATTGATGTTTAAAATATACTAGGACTAAAATGCAATTACACAAATTAATGGAAGAACAATTTATTGAGGATTATTAAATGAAGAGGTTTTGCTCTGGAATTGGACCATCTCTGAAAGGCAAATATATAGACTTGCAAAGTATTATATGCTTGACTTGTACTTTTTTCTTTGCATCTTATTGATCCCTGAAGAGGGAAAAAGTTGACTTTGGATCCAACAGGGCGTAGTTATTCCTACAAAGAGTTTTCTGGAGACAGTATTGTAGTTACTATTCTAACTGCTTTTTTAACTGGAACTTGCTCATTCTGTTGCCTTGTCCTACTTAATCTAATCCATGCTGGCTCCTTATCCAGTACTTTTATGTGGTTCTCTATCCCTTTTCAGATACTGGGCCAGAAAAATGGGGGTTGAACAGTCCCCATTTCATAGGATAATAAGTAACATTACAGTGCTTCTGGAATCAACTATGCTCACCTCATGTGCAACTGCACTTGGGTCCTGTTTTTCTGCTTTTAATAGCTTCTGTCAAGTGATGGATCAGCCTTATAAACCCAGGCAGCTAAGTCTTGGTGGTAGGAAAGTACCTGTAAATGAGCAGGTCTGAAAACCACAAAATTATGTGTCTACTGGAACTAGACTCTAAATAACTTTACTGCTGGGAACATAGTATGTTTTGCTTTTCCCTGTATAGCAAACTCCATTGTAGCAGAAAGCTCATCTCAGCTCCCCCTTTTTCCTTTCCTCTCCCAGGAAAATTATTGAGGTTTTAAATCCTTCCAGGACTTGAATCAGCCATGGTTAAAACTTTCAGTTCTAGTGTGGAGTCAAGCAGGTGTTCAGATTGTAACTAAGAAAAAGATTATTGTGATTTATATACTCCATATTTCTGAAAGTATTTTCAGTAGTTGCCTCTTAAATAGTATTTCAGAGTTGACGTTTTTTTCTTCAGAATTTTAGCAGCTGCCATTAGAAAACATGAAAGCTTAATGTCTTATGTTTATGAATGAACTACTATTTCTTGAAAACTATTTAGTCAGTATGACAATACTTAGGTTTTCAAAATAATATGAAGATAGTATTTCCGCTTCAAGAAGTTCAGTGGGTTGCTTAAGCTAATTGGCTAATTTTCCCAAAACAGTACTCTTTAACTGTAAATTCCAGTGATTGTTATAAAAGAGGAGGAAAAGGGTGGAAGCTCAAACCCAAGTCCATATGGTTAATTACTTGCCTGTGTGCTAGTTCCTGGTGCATGATTGGTTGGCCTCTGTCTGTTGCTGCCAAGTCTTCCTGCAAAAAAAGGATCTTATATGTCCATATTAATTACCTGTTGTATTTTTTTTACTTCATCCAGCTATTCATGTCATGATTATATGTTATCTGAATGGACAGGATATATGTGCTAGCACTTGTAAGGATTCTAAGCTGAACTACTTATTTTTATGCATGTAAGGTGATGTGCATACAGAAAATTAAAGACTGTATTAAGTAATATAAGAAGTGCTAGGTTCTAAAACTATCTGAAAAGGTGTTCCAGGCTTTTATTTTTTTATAGAGCTATAAGAAAAAGTATTGGTAAATTACAGTTATACATATAATTACTCTCCAACTCTCGTACATGTTATGCTTCAGTTGTTTTCTCATGCAGATCATATTATACAGGTTTAATAGGATGGGCATTTTGTGGTAAATTAAAATATTTTAAAATAGGCTGATTCATAGAGAAGCTTTGTGTGAAAGTATCTATAAAGTCAGTCATTGGATGTATTTAATAGCTGATTATAGAGGCATATGTTCTGAATTACCTTGCAATAGCCTGTCAGAGATAAAATGCCTGATTACATTTGCACCCTTGCTGTTATTAACGATGCCAGTTCTTATGTACCCTTGAGAAATAATTTGTGATAAAATCCTCAGTTTTGAATGATTTATCATGATGTATGCGTGAATTGAGCTAATTTAACAGCAGCATTGTCAGTGTAGGAACAGCAGTGTATGTGTGCATGTTTGAGTGAAGAAAGAAGTAACAATCTCTTACAAACTGCTCAGAAAACAAATACGAGAACTTAAGAAATAATCACTATTGCAGCAGCTGCCATTCCAAAGACATGAGCTACTGATGAATAGAAATTGTCAAATAGGACAGAGGCCTGAATAAACAGGAACTTGGAATCCATTGGCACCTTTGCATTATATTTTCCACATATCTATTGTAATGAACACAAAAAAGAATAGCAAGTACCCATGCTTTCTAGGAGTTTGCAATCCAGCTTGATGTAAAGTAATGGAAACAATTTCAGTTTCCAAACTGACAGGTAAAACTGTGGAACATTATTAATATTGCTACCATTGTTAATAGCTTCATAGTGATTTTTCAAGTTTTAGATATATGCAGATGTAAAATAAGATGGAGTGTGAAAGCACGTTCATGTCTAGACTTATGTGGGGAAGAAAAAGAACCATTAGCCACAATAGTACTTGAAATACAGTCTGTAGCCCGTAAAAGGGCTGGATTAAGTTATTAGGAGTGATGAACAGTCCCTGACACTAATAATTCTGTTGATCCAACCTTAAAGTTGATTTCTCTGTTTGGAAGGAAGAACATTTACCAACTTCCTGGCCTCTCAGCATTCAGGTGTTCTTTCTGCCTTGGGCTGTGCATGGTATTCTCATATTTTCCTTATTTTTATTTTTAAAAGCCAATAACTGTCTTCAGTACTATTAATAGAATAATTGAATAGTTTCATTAGGAAGGCACCTTAAGGATAATCTAGTTCCAGTCTCCCTGCTATGAGCTGGGACACCTTACTCTAGACCAGGTTGCACAAAACCTCATCCAACCTGGCCTTGAAAACCTACAGGGAGGGAGCATCCACAAATTCCCTGGGCAACCCATTCCAGTGCCTTACTACCCTAATTCTGAAGAATTTTTCCTAATATCTAACCTGAATCTACCCTCTTCCAGTTGTAATCCATTACCTCTTGTCCTCTCACTAAATGCCCTGGTAAAAAGCCCCTCCCCAGCTTTCCTGTAGGCCCCCTTCCGATACTGGAAGGCAGCTATGAGGTCTCCCTGGAGCCTTTTCTTCTCCAGGCTGAACAGCCCCAACTCTCTCAGCCTGTCTGATTTAAATCTAGTTCATAATTTCATTGCTATTTTGAAGCAAATTGTCACAAATAACTCTGCTGGTGAACCCTGCAACTAAGTATGGAATCTGCAAATGTAGCCAATGTCACCTATGTATCATCATAGCCTGCGAAACAGGCTCTCAATGTTCTTTTTTTGAAGACTAAGCTTCTCTTTACTTTGTTGCATGTGATGTTGTGGGAGAGTGTTGTGGAGCCATTAAAACAGTTCTAATCTTCAAAACAGTGTTCTGTCAGCCAAAAGATGTATATTCCTTATCAGGCCTTTGTTTTCAATGCTGGTGAGGCCACACCTGGAGTTCTGTTTTCAGTTCAGGGCTTCCCTTAAAAGAGAGACATGGACATACAGGGCAAAATTCAACAAAAGTTCACAAAGATGATGAAGGAGCAGGAGCATCTCTCCTTTGAGGAAAGGCTTAGAAATCTGGGACTGTTTAACATGGAGAAGAGATGACTCAGAGGGGATCTTCTCCCCTCTGTTTATGTGTATAAACACCTGAAGGGAAAGTGCAGAGAAGGTAGAGCCAAGCACTTTTCAATGGTGCCCAGTGACAAGACCAGAGGCAATGGGCAGAAACTGAAACACAAGAAGTTCCTCCTGAATATTGTGTAACACTTTGTTTCCTGTCATGGTGACTGAGCACTGGCACAGGTTGCCTACAGATGTTGTGGATTCTCCCTCCATCTTTGGAGACATTAAAAAGCTACGTGAATATGTTCATGGGCACCTGGCTTTAGGTGGACCTGTTTGATTGAGGGGCATTGAACCAGATGATCTCCTTGAGGTCCCTTCCAACCTCAGTCATTCTGTGATGTTATTCTACATATTTTTTATTTGAATAACTAAGAACTTTTGCAGCATTTATTATTTAGCTACAACCTCATTTTCAATTGAAGATCTATTCCTTTTTTTCCAGAAAGCTTTTTGGAGATAAAGAATGCAGTTCTTTCAGTTGAATATCTTACTGTATAGGGCACAAGCTATCATTTACTTCCAAGAGTTAGGCTTAACAGATGAGGTGGGCATCTGCTTTCATGATGAGACTTGGTATGGATACATTCTTTGAGCCAGTGACCCCAGGCTTGTTCTTTCATTTCTTGGTGAAGACAGGCTGCAAGATGACTGTTGCCTTAGCTAAGAAAGGTGCAAGGTCTTATGTAATTTTCTGTGACAAAATAACTCAATTGGGTGTTCTGTAGCTTTCTGTTCAAGTTTCATCTGAACTAGCAATTCAGACTTTTAGAAATAAATGTTCAGATTTGTGTGTTCCTTTTGAAGCCTTCTTTTCAAGGGTAATTTTTTTTTATTCAATAGGGTGATGTATTTTAGATTTATTTTTTTTTTTCATTAGCATTCAGATGCACAGATCCTATTTTCCTTTCACAAAAATGTTAGATAGTGGTCTATATCAAGACCAGAGGAAGAAGTGGAAATAGTGGATAGCAATTAATAAATTTGCAGATTATTTCAGTGGCACCTACTAAGAATGTTGTTGTTCAGAGATCTACATAGAATTCAATTCACATATTTTATATGATACTTTTCTGTGGGTTTCCAACTGTGATGTTACATTTGTAAACCAGTCCTGTCACCACTCCCTTCAGGACTGTGATTTCAGTCAGATCATTGCCACAAGTGGGGGGGTCGTTAACTACAGTTTCATATGTATATGGATGCATGTTAGAAGGAGCCAGTAGAAGCAGTCTTTCCAGTAGCTAAAATTATTTTGAGTTATTTGTCCATCTGTATACTGGCAACCATATCTATTAAGCTGAGAGACATGCTAGTAAGAATGTGAGACTGTGGAAATAAGAGGAACTGTGAAGGGTGTGAGATGAATTCTGTGTGTTTTGAAGTGCTCTAGCACTTTGTTTCCCAGCTTGAAAGGGCAGAGCAGTTGGAGTATCAGATGAGAGGTACTATTAAATAAAAATTATCTAGTACAGGTGCTTGGGGCCATGTATATGCCTCCAGTGTTATAGATGTAGCATATAGACAGAACTTGAAAAGATATGTGGTTTTTTATACATAACTTTCATTTTTAGTTGCATAATACCTGAAATAAGACACATTATTTTGAAGAAGATCATGGTATAATATGCTAGTTCAACTCCTGGAGCTATGAGATCTGTCTGTACATTTTGAGATCCTGTGATCTGATTCTTCTCTCACTAGCATGACAATGTCTTACATTGATTTCCCTTGATAGTCACCTCTTTTCTGCAGCAGCTGCCCACTCTCACTGGACTGCTTTCCCTTTTTCCAGTGTAAGCAGATGTTTCCCATTTTCTATGCTGTGTATAATTCCCTCCCTACTCCACTACTCTCCCCAAATAAAATATAATTCCTTATTTTCTTTAATTTCTTGTTAGTCTACATATTTACTTCATCTATTCAGATCTTTCTATTAATTATTTTTTCCCTCCCAGTGGGATTTTTCCCTTTTTCTTGTTGGAAACACTTAATAGTTTTGTCTCTTTAATTTTTTTTTTCTCCTTTACAAGTTAACAAGCAGACAAAGGTAAAAAAATGTAGAGGTGGTAGGAGGTATCAGACTTTTCATTGTAAAGTGCAACATTTCCAATAGGGAAAACTAGTAATATGTATCCTCTACTTCTTATTGCTGCCAACTACATAAGGATGTGACCTGAATTCTCCTGAAGAAATATCATGTAAGTTTGCAGTAATTTAGTTTGTTGCATAATTGTACAACTCTGCATGCAGTTCCTGCATGAGTTCCTAGAGTGCTTCTACTTTTTTTTCCCTAGGGTTGTGGTGCCTTAAGTATTGCTATAACATTGTACATAATCCTCTCCTGGGTGAAAATTCCACAGGGAATTTGCAGCATTGTTTCTTGGTTTGAAAGTTAGGAGATAAAAATAGTGCATGTTTAACTGCTGATTTTTGCTATGTTTGTGTATCCATGTAAATGCTGCTTTCTAGTGTTTAAAAAAAGCAAACATATTTGTATTTTTTCTGTTTCAGCCCCTATTGGTATCTAGTTCAATGCTGTCAGGGCAACTTCAAGTAATACATTCAGATAATTTCATTTTTTAATTGTGACTGTTAAGGAAATTATTGTTTCCTCTAAAATTATGATTTGCAAAGTTCCAAGGTATCAGTAAAGCATTACTGTGTTTTTTTATAATTCAGATGAGTAAGGAATTGAGATGGAACATGCTGCAGAGATTCCCAGGTCTTCTGGTAAAATCTGCATTTCTAGCATTGAGGCAGCACAAAATGATGTTTTAAGACTGACTGTTTTCAACATGTAGCTGATATAAATATTAAGAGGTCTGTTAAGGTGTGTAACTGCAAGAGAAAACAGTTATGTGATCCTGAGATCCATAGCCCCTAATGTGTCCTCCTGAGTTCAGTAGGAGTAGTTCTTTAAGTATAACCAGAAAAAAGTCAAGGTTTAGTAATAACTTTCTTTTTATCTAGTAGCTCAAATGTCTGTTCAAATTCTGTGCCTTTTAATACAAGGTATTGAGTTCTTACATAGGTGGTTAAAACCTGTGTCTTTTGCTTTGTCTGAATACAGTATTTAAGGTGTGGCCTCACCAGTGCTGAGTACAGGGGGACAATCACTTCACTAGTCCTGCTGGCCACATTATTTCTTATACAACCATTGGCCTTCTTGGCCACTTGAGCACACTGCTGGCTGATGTTCTTCTGGCTGTCAACCAGCACCCTCAGGTCCTTTTCTGCTGGGCAGCTTTCCAGCCACTCTTCCCCAGGTCTGTAGCTTTGCATGGGGTTGTTGTGACACAAGTGCAGGATCCAACACTAGGCCTTGTTGAACTTCATACAACTGCCCTTGGTTCATCGATCCAGCCTGTCCAGGTCCCACTGTAGAGCCTTTGTACCTTCATACAGATAAACATTCCCTCCCATCTTAGTGTTGTCTGCAAACTTACAGAGGGTATGCTCAATCCCCTCATCCAGGTAATTGATAAAGATATTAAAGAGAACTGTCCCCATTAGTGAGCTCTAGGGAGCACCACCTGTGACTGGCTGCTAGCAGGATTTAACTCCATTCACCCCAAATCTTTGGGCCTGACCTTCCAACCAGTTTTTTACCCAGTGAGGAATACACCAGTCTAGGCCATAAGTAGCCAGTTCCTGCAGGAGAATGCTGTGAAAAGCAGTGTTGAAGGCTTTACCTAAGGTCCAGATAAACAACATCCACAGCCTTCATGTCCTAGGTGGGTCACTTTCTCATAGAAAGAGGTTAGTTTTGTCAAGCAGGAATTGTCTTGTGAACCCCTGCTGACGAGGCCTGATCACCTGGTTGTCCTGCACATACTGTGTAGTGGCACTTGAGATGATTCAACACTGAGGTCAGACTGAGAGGCCTGTGGTTCCCCAGGTCCTCCTTTTGGTCCTTCTTTTTCGATAGAGGTCACATTTGCCAATCTCCAGTCTTCTATGACTTAACTAGTTAACCAGGACTGCTGGTAAATGATGAAAAGTTTCTTGGTTGAGCACTTCTGCCAGCTCCCTCAGTACTCTTGAGTATATCTCATCTGGCCCCATGGACTTATGTATGTCTATGTGGTGCCACAAGTTGCTTATCATCTCTTCTTGAATTATGGGGGCTACAGACTGCTCCCCATCCCTGTCTTCCAGCTCAGAGGACTAGGTACTCAGCAAACAACTGGCCCTACTACTGAAGACTGAGGCGAACAAGGCATTCAGTACCTCAGCCTTCCCCTCATCCTTAAACACTGTGTTTCCCTCTGCATCTAATAAAGGATAGAGGTTCTCCTAAGTCCTCCTTTTGTTGCTTATGTATTTGTAGAAACATTTATTACTATCTTTACCAGCAGAAGCCTTGTAAATTTTGCATTGAGCTTTGACCCATTTAATTTTCTCCCTACATAGCCTCATGATGCAGTTGTAGCCCTTCATAGCGGCCTGCCCCTTTTTCCAAAGCCCATAAACTCTCTTTTTACCTTGAGCTGCAACCATATCTCTCTATTCAGCCAGGCAGATGATCTTCCCTGCAGGCTGATCTTTCAGCACAGGGGAACGGCCTGCTCTTGCGCCTTTAAGACTTCCTTCCTAAAGAATGTCCAGCCTTCCTGTACTCTTTTGCCCTTCAGGACCGCATCCCATAGGGCTCCTTCAACCAGTCTCTGAAACAGACCAAAGTCTGCCTGCCAGAAATACAAAGTAGGAATTATTGTCACATCCTCCACAAGTCCGTCTCTGTTGTCAAAGAGCAGGTCTAGCAGGGCACCTTTCCTACTTGGCTCCCTCACCATCTGTATCAGGAAGATATCCTCCACAAAGTCTAGTACTTCTGAGGCTGTTCCATCTCTGCTGTATATTTCCAGCAGACATCTGGGAAGTCGAAGCCCCTGATGAAAACAAGGGCATGTGATTGAGAATTCTCTCAGATGCTTATAGAATATTTTATATCTCTTTGTCCTGGTTGGATGGTCTATAACAGACTCCCACCAAGATCTCTGCTTTTTTGGCCATCCCCCTGATCCTTACCCACGAATTTTCAACCCTCTTGTCATTATCATTAAGTGCTAGGCATCATAACACTGTAACACACAGAGTCGCCACACTGTTCTCCTTCCTTCCTTATCCCTTCTGAAGAACTTGTTGCCAATAGTTGCAGCACTCCCATCATGTGAGTTGTCCCACCCTTGTTTCTGTGACAGCAACTGTATCAGTGTTTCTGCTGCACAGTGTCTTCCAGCTTCACTTGTTTGTTGCCCGTGTTGCATTCATTAGTGTAGATGCACTTCAGCTGGGCTGATGGCCCTGCCATATTTTTGAGAATAGAAGTCCTAGTTCCTACCAGACTGTTCTGGGCTACTTCTGTGGTACCTAACCACCAATAATTCTTGCATCTTTGTTGCTGCATGAATCTCCGTCCCCTACCTTCATTGCAACAGCAGACTGAAAGACCTCACTAGCACACCATCTCTCAAATATTCCTGTACTGGCCCCAGGCTTATTTCTAGCAAGCCCAGTTTTGTGCCCTTCCCCCTTCAAATCTACTTTAAAGCTCTGTCAATGAGCCCTGCTAGCTCTTGTGACAGTATCCTTTTCCCCCTTTGAAACAGGTGTACCCAGTCTCTTGTCAGCAGGCCTGGTGTCATGTGAATAAACCTATGGTCAAAGAACCCAAAGTCCTGCCAGTGACACCAGGCTTGCTCTTCCTGTTTATTACCTTATTCATCCTGACAACTGGAGAGATAGAGGAAAACACTGCTTGTGCTCCTGGTCCCATAACCTGTCCTACCGCTCTGAAGTCTCTCTTCATTGCCTTTGAACTTCATTGCTGCTACTTCATCATTGCTACTTGATCTCTGTCTACCTGAAAGATCAATAGTGAGTAGTAATCCAAGGGCTGTACTAGGGAAGGAGGCTTGCTCTGTACATCTTTAACCTGGGCCCCAGGGAGGCAGCTGACTTCCCTATGTAGGGGATCCAGTCTGCATATTGGGTCTTCTGCTCCCATCAGAAGTGAGTCACCTGTGGCCGTGACCCATCTTTTTTTTCTTTACTGAAATAGTTTTGGTGCAATTTGCAGTCCCACTTAACCTTAGAGACACCTCCAAGCTAGGTAAACTATCCACTTTGTCAGCATTCAGTTCCCCTTGCAGAGCACTGTATGTATTTTTCAAGGGTGACTGGGAAGCTGTGGTAGTTGCTGGGGAGACATGCCCACAGCACCTGCTGTGCTGGATGGGAACTTACTGCCATTTTCCCCTGTCCTCTAAATCACCACTTTAATCCAGGCAGAGGGACAATCTGGACTTCTTTGTGTCATGAGTCCAGTCAGCCTGTCGGGCTTTTTTCAGGGAAGGCAGGTTGTGGCTTCAAGCAGCGTCTCTCTCTCTCACATTCCCTGTTGCTTGTCAACCTACTCAGCTCTTCCTGGATCTACATCACTAGGCAGAGGATTTCTTCCACTTGGGCACATCTCCCACAGGCTTGCTCACTGCTACCATCAGATAATGGTGTGAGAGGAGGGCACACCTTGCAGCCTGACACCTGGGTGGTAGCATTTTCCAATGAGAACTCAGTCTTAGTGTGTGCAGAGCTATGGCCTTCTTCCAGGTGGATGCTATCACTCCCTTGCTGAGCTTCAGTGCCCTTCTTGTGCAAATTGTCACACAAAGTGATATGCCTTGCTCTGGCTGGTGTGACAAACTGTTTGTGCTAGGGCACCAAAAACAGACAAAAAAAAAGGTCAGCTAGATAGGATTTAAGGAAAGATTCATGTGGTTTTGGTAATTTTTGTTTGCATTATAATTGAAAGGTTACTACTAATACATT
This sequence comes from Chaetura pelagica, assembly GCF_000747805.2. Lineage (NCBI taxonomy): Eukaryota > Metazoa > Chordata > Aves > Apodiformes > Apodidae > Chaetura > Chaetura pelagica. The sequence continues at coordinate 6,190,586 of NW_009953761.1, read as the reverse complement.
ATCAAGCCAATGCTGTTATTTTGAATGAAATTCTTATGCAATGTGTGACTAATGAGAAATAAATGCAGCTTACACAATGCATTTGGGAGATCCTATTTATATGAATTATTTTCTGAAAAGAAAGATTAAACCAAAAATTCCATCAATGTTAATGTACATTTATAGAATCACTTTGTGGTATTTTATAATAAGGTGATTACATAATAAATGTAAAAATACATCTTTTTGGAGGAGATAAGGAAAATAAGTATAGACTCATTTCTCTTCTAAGGTAATGTTAATTTTTAATAAGCCAATGGTCTTTGATAATTTTTGGTGTATATATTTAAACAAAAGCAGTCACAAAAGCACATTTTGGGTTGGTTCTTAATTACTTTATGCTGAGATGTATTGCCCTATCTTCTTTAAGATTTTTTTTTGTTAAAATCCAATTCAGAATGTTAACCTGGCCAGGATGACTGAATTAGGTTGCATTGTATTTTAAGTATGACTTTCATGACTGCAGACAAGTCATATAATTATGATGGGCATCTTTATTAAATTCCTATATATATAATATATATATTATATTTTTAAAAAGCCCTTGTTCTAGAAGACTAACATGCTGACAAATTTGATTGAAGAACAAAAATATTGCGAATGCAAGCAATAAATGCAAAACCTCTATATTTTTTGCTTAATATGTTCTATGATTTGTTCTTTTCTTTGTGAATTGACTATGTTGATAGCAAATATGTTTTCTGAAGTAATTCATGTTTTCTCTAAATATTAAGAGTTAACAGTGAGTATATTTATGTTTACTTTGGCAGTAAAAAAAGAGGATGAAGATTTTGAAGAAAAGAAATCCATTAAGAAACGAATCAAAGAATTAAAAGTTTTGGACCCCAAGATTGCACAGAATCTGTGTAAGTAGGTTCTGGCTAAATGACAACCTAATGTTCCATAAATGTTCCATTAAAATGTCTTTTTTTTTTTTGTCTGGCTGCCTTGTAGCCACTTTTTATTTAAAGTGCATGAGAATATATGCAGTAATTGATGTTAAGCTCAAACATGTCAGTTGATACAACTGAAACGTATTTTTAAAGACCCAGTAAACAGTTAAAAAAGGTTATCCCTGCTCAAGACTGAAATTATTCTCTTCTGTACATATTGAAGTACAAGCATACAGATATATATCTAATTATCTACCTATAATTTCATCATATTCATCCAGGAATCCTGCTTGCCCTGCTCCATCAAAAAAGACAATAATGTCTGTGAGATGTCTGGTCATCTCTTTATAGTGATGTACTTTAGAGAAAGAAGCCAATAATCAATAAAATGCAATAATATGCAAATAGAGTTGATAAAGTTTTGGAAGAGAGGAGATCTGTACAGAATAGATTTCTAAATGGTGACAGAGATAAAATAGCAAATAATTGGATTATGCTTAAAATTGAGCAGTTTTTCTAAGAGAATTTTGGTTGTTAATTGTTTATATGGTTTTGGTTTCTCATGCTGCTTTTTTACAAGAAACCTCTAACATCACCACTGAAGAAAAAGCTTAATTGTCCCCTTAGCACAAAGTGCTATATTGGCAATGACTAGTCAGTGACTCTTTATGATTGTCTTCTGGGATGCTGGATATTTTGCATAACAAATGGCTGGAGAAGGCTGGAATTGCAGGAGAATAGTGAATAAAAATACATTTAAAATTTTATCTCTTATCTGTATTACTTTACATAGTGTTTGCTAACCTGTAGGTGCTATGGCTTCTTTAATGGGTGCTTTGTAAGTAGAAAAAAAGAGTTGTTTTCTTGCTTTCTTTATTATGTGTTGAATCTCTGTTTTAGCAATTTTCCTTGGTTCTTTCCGAGTGCCTTATGAGGAAATTAAAAGGATGATATTAGAAGTAGATGAAACACAACTGTCAGAGTCCATGGTTCAGGTAAGGAAAATGACACTTTAAATTCCAGTATTTCAGGGAAAGCTGCTCATTGAATAGAAACTTATAGCTAAAAAACCTCTTAACTTAAGCTTTTGGCTAATAAATCACTGAAATATTTTTTTTTCCCATAAACTATAGGGATTTTGTATTTGTAAAACAGTTTTGTTTTTTTTTTTTCATGAAGGCAGCTGAACCTGTATGCTTTATTTTTTGCATTCATATTGTCTTGACGTAAATTGAGATTTTTCTTTGGTATCTGTTCAAACAGCAGATGATATTCTGTTTCTTCCCTAGTTATTTTTTTTCTTTTGTTTCTACCTCTGTCTCATCTGCATAAGTATTGTTTCAGTCGAAAACTAGATGGAAAAAGGTTTGAGTTTTTTGGGGATTTTGTTGTCTTGTGGTTGTTCTTTGATTTGGTTTCATTTTGGTTTTTCTTTTCCCTGTAGAGTTTATTTTTATAGTGTTTTTCCCTTTCTGTGTTATTTTGTTCCAAGCACAAAATCAGTATGATTAGGGTTGATAAATCAAATAATTTCATAAAATAATTTAAATGCAAATACCTTATTATAGAACCATGGAGAAAAATAATTTGGAAGGGATGTCTGGAGGTTGTTTTATCCAAGTCCCTACTCAAAGCCAGGTCAACTAGAGTAGGTTCCTCAGGGTCTTTTCCTATTAAATTTTTAGTATCTCCAAGGCTGGAGACTCCATAGCCTTTCTGGACACCTTTTCTTGTGTTGAACTACCTTCATGGTGAAAAATGTTTTCTAATTGGAATTTTCATTGTTGATCTTTTTCTTCTACTGCACACCTCCAAGGGGAACCTAACTGTATCTTCTCTGTACCTTCCAACTGGAGTGGAATCTAGAACACATTAAGGTCTCCTGAGGCTTCTTTTCTTACAGTTAAACAAACCCTCTTCTCTCAAGTTCTTCTTGCCTGTTGTGTGCTGTGTTTCACAGTCATCTTGACTGGTGTACGTTAGATTTGAAAAGATATTTCTTTAGACCAACATTGTCTATCTTTTGGACAGAACTCCTACATATTGCGATAAACTTGGTTGTTGCTGTTATGGCTCATACATTTGAAATCATAATTATTATCATTCTACTAGTAACATGGCATAGGTTTCACTTACAGATGCTATAGAGACCAGCTAACTAAAGTATACCTGAAAGTGTGTTAGAGACATGGGTTCCAGTCCCTACCGAAATATCTGTTGCGGTTTGGAACAACACAACAACAAAGCAACAACCCTATGGCCTCTCACTCTGGTCTCCCCCCTACACACACATTCTGGGATGAGGAGGACAAAGCACCTTGGTTGAGACAAAGGACAAGGAGGGTTCTTCACTGATTGAGGTCCCAGGCAAAACAGACTTGGGGAAAAAATAATAATTTAATTTCACACTGATCAAACACACACAGGGGCACAGACAACGCAAAGAGTAGGGCTTGCATATGTTACCCCATCCCTCCCGTCTTCCCAGGCCCAAATCACTTTGTTCCCGGTTTCTCTCCCTCCTTCCCCCCAGCGGCACAGGGCGACAGGGGATGGGGTTTAGAGTCAGTTCACAGGCTGGTAGTTCTTGCTGCTCCTTCCTCGTCAGGAAGGATTCCTTACAGTCCTTCCCTGCTTCCCCACTGGGTCCCCCTCATGGGAGAGATTCCTCCACAAACCTCTCTTTCATGAGTCCTTCCCACGGGGTCTGGAGCTGCTCCAGTGTGGGCTTCCCACAGAGTCATGGGCTGCTTCGGGAACAGCCAACTCCCCTCATACTGGGGATTTCCAAAGCTGTGCAACCAGAGTCCACTGGCAGCAAATCCTCTGGCCACAAAATCCAAGTCCAGTGGCCAAGTTCACCCCTCCTGGCACCTTCAAGGAATGTTCCATCACGTTCCTCCATGAGTACAGGGGGACAGTTGCCAGTTGGGTTGCCAGTTGGGTTGCAGGGAAACTTCTACTAGGCCCCCTTCCCCTTCCTTCCTCACCAACCACCAGCACTGTTCTCCTTCCCCAGCACTGCTCTTCTCCTCCAGCACAGCTTTTCTCCCCCAAGTGCTTCCCTGCTCAGCTCTTATCTCAGTGCTTTCGTATGTTAATTGCTGAGGCCCATCTATTGTGCCTCTAATGGCTCCTTGGTTGGTTTTGAAGCAGGGGGAGCTTCTTAGCTTCTTAGGGAGCTGAGGCCCTTCTGTGGCCCTTCCCTCGCTACCAAAAAAACCACCAAACCAGAACAATATCGAAAGAAGATGAAGGTAGAATTTTAGAAATTTATGCTTTTTGAGGGAATGTTGATTAGCTGAAGAAGTAATATAGGCAATAGAGCCATAAAATGAGTTGTAACATTAAGACATTTGAGATTCAGATGTGTGACTTGTACTGTAACTCATAGCAATTTGTATTCAAAGGTCAAAACAAAGCAAATATTTATGTGCTTTGCTTGCAAAATAAATTTCCGCCATGTTGGAATGTCCAGATAAGGTCCTAGGGAGGAGGCTGTACAATGTTCAGTATGCTCCTTTTCTTTTCACGTGCAGTTTGGCCCTCATTTCTAGTCACTTGGATTTCAAAGATCTTCAGACTCTGTTGAGCTACTTGGGATTTCATTTTCCTTTAAAAGGAGCTTGTCTACTGATTTGTTTGAAGAGTGAAAGGGTTCTCTTAAGAAATATTTGAAGTAACAAACATGAGCTGTCATTGCCAGTGAAAGTATATATAATCATTATATAATTCTCTTTATTTTGGTCAGTGATGCAGTAAATACTGGCACAGAAGCTATTGCTTTAGGGTTATTAGGTGAACAGAGCAGTTTACACCTCTAAGCTCTTTGTTGATTCCAGTCTGCGCTTACATCACTTTTCTTTTTCAAGGTTTTCTTAATTTCGAAATGATCCATGAAGCGTGTCTTTATTTTATTTTATTTGGAATATTAGTCAAAATTCTCTAAAATAGCATGAAAAGCTGAGAAACGGAATATGCTATGCAGTTATGTGCAGCTTGAACTGTGTCAATTCATACTTGTTCTGAGACTGTCTCTCATGCTATTTCTTCTTAACACTGTATTTCAGTGATGAAAATTTAGCTTATTAATAAAATAAGATTCTCTACAATATAATATATAATATAATGAAGCAACCTGTAAATTCTAAATAAATATTATATATAAAAATTATGAGAAACTGGCATTGGTAATTTTGTATGTCTTATTTGAAGAAAGCAAAGCTTTTTTTTTTTTTAATCTAGGGTCTGGGTAAAAAAGTCATCGAGCCATTAAGGGCAGTTAATGAATAGAATGCTTTGATGTGAACACTGCTAAACATTCCATCAGTTGCAATAAGCTAAGAAGAAAAACTTTACTTTTATTGAGAATTGTTGTTTTTTTAAGATTTTTTATTTCCTCTAGTTTTCCATTTCAGTGGTACATACCTTGATAAAAAGAATGCCTACTTTTCTGTATGTTGAAAACAGCTAACATGAGGTAGCTCCACTTTATCCTCTGTACAATATGCACAGCTAAAAATAACTTTTGACACTATGCTGATAATCTTGTTAGTCTTAATTGGTATTAACAGTAAAGTATATTGAAATCTAGTGTATTCAGCTACCTCTCGGTATAGTTCTTGATATCAGAATTGAGTCTGAAGTATTTTTGTCAATGTTTGAGTCATTTTGTGTTTGCTCTTGGAGGGGAGGGAACAATTTCATTAAAGAAAAGGATAAGAGAAGTTGAAGAACCAAACATGAGGTTAGGAATAAGGTCCTACAAGAGGACAATGATGTTAACAGCTGCTGTAATTTAGTGAAAGTCAGTGTAGTAGAATAAAAGTGATAATGCTCACAATATCCTCTATGAGCACAGTCATAGATATAACAAGTCATACTGTTAGAGGATGGCAGGTCCCACATACTGGGGTTTTTTTACCTATATAAATTATTCAAGTGTATTGATTGCATTTTTTTTTGCAAAGTGATTAAACACTTGCAGGTCTAAATCAGATGGAAAATTCAGTAGAACTTAGGCTTCAAATTCACTGCAAGTTTGGATGTAATAATTTTTATCAAATGGTTTCATCTGAGTTTCTTGTTTCTGGGTGTAACAACCCTGTAATAATTTTGAAAAAGAACCATCAGAGTTTAAACTCAAAAATGCACCTAAGACACTCACCTTCCTTTGGAGTGATAGAATAATGTACCTCATTGCCTTAAGAATTTGATATCCATTTTCATGTATACTTAGGTTACTAAATAGATTTAGGTATCCAGCTGTTGCTGTTTCTGCCTTTAAAAACTTTCACAATATGGGTTATGGTCATGCTGTGAAAATGTAATCCTGTACGTTTTCTGATTGTGAGAAAAGCAAAAGCATACATAGAATTACAAGCATATGGCTATTTGTATGTATCTATATAAAATACCTTAGGTATTATGGTACTTCTCCTCTCTAAACATCTCTTGCCTTAATCAGTTTTTTTCTGTCTAGTTTTAAATATTGTTTAGTGTATCCTAATGTCAATTTCTGAATTTGGAAATTTGTCCTGAATCTTACCCTTTTATTATACTTAAGGAGTAAAATATGCCCCCCCAATTCTCTTTCCCCTGCCTTCACCAGTTAGGTCTAGTTCTTAAAGACACAAAGACTCCAGAATTCATGTTGTAATCCAAATAGTCATTGACTAATTATTAGAATGTTTCGTGTGACTTAGTAAAAATTGTTCCTTCTGCTTGTTCTCTGATATTCAAAATGTGTTTGATCTTTAGCAGTTCAAAAGCTATTTTTTAACACCATAAAGCTGCTTTGATTTCAGCTGCTGCTTCAGGTGGTTTTTCATTTGGGTAAGCTTTTGTTTTGAAAAAAATAGAAAATAAATTAACCATTTTCAAAATACTTCTCATCTAACATTAATAATTCTTTCCATCCTTAAGCTGTTTATGGCACACTTTGAATTCTTACTCTGCCTTCCCTCTTCTATTTGCTTAGTGCCTATCAAGCATATTTTTTCTTTAAAAGTGGAGTTTAAGAAAAGACTACGGCAATGCTTGTAGAATAAGCAAAATATGCTAGCTAGCAATATTTAGTCACTTTCTACACTCCTAGTTACATTACTTTGTGTGTTGCCAAATTACATTCAACTGTGTTCAGGGAGGAGTGTTGTCTTTAGACTGAATGGTAACTGTTCATATGTAATAGCATTTGCCTACAATAATGCAAAGCATATAGAATCTGAGATTTTTAAGCCTATTTTCTTTCTTTGATAGAATTTAATAAAGCATCTTCCAGAACAAGAGCAATTGAATGCATTGTCGAAGTTCAAGAGTGAGTATAATAATTTGTCTGAGCCGGAGCAGTTTGGAGTTGTGGTGAGTTCTGGTTTGTTATCACTTTTGTCTTTTCCTGAAATACAGTTTTAATATACAATACCGAAAAAATAGCAACTGTTTCTTCCTAAATGTGAAGAGGTTCCAGACTGGGAGGAGACTACAAATGCTGCCTTTTAGTCAGACTTTTAGTGGACATATCCATGGATGTGGAAGGCCTGACTGTTGGAATGTTACAGTTGGAATATTTGGGAGCTCTCTTTCTTTAAGTAATGTAGTTTACAAACAAAAAGCCAAACCAAATTAGTGGTATTTTCTGTGGCAAAAATTTCACTGGGATATATGGAACTAGTTTTTCATTTTATAGCTAAAATAGTTTGGTTTTGCTTTTTTTTTTTTGCATTACTTATCTTAACTTTTTCAGCAAAGTTTTCTACACTGATGGTTTTCTTTCTTTTCTCCATGTAAATGAGAAGAGAATACAGTAGTTATCACTATATCAACCTATTCTGCCTCTTTCCTCCTGTGTTTTACAATATGTTCTGTCAACAGTATTTGTAGTCATTTTTTCCATTCCCAGTAGAAAAATCCATTTATAGTATTTCCCAGGTTGAATTAACAAAGGAAGACTAGAAGAGAGAAAATAAAATATTGCTTGTTCAGTGCTGGCAGTTGATGCTTTTTGTGGAAATACTGTTTGTCTATAATGTTAAATAATTTTTACTTAATAATTCATAGTTGTTAATGGTTTGATCCAAAAAAACACAGATTATGACTATTTCTTTTTCCTGTGTAGATGTCTTTTTTTGGTCCACTCTTGGGGTTTCAAGTTAGGATGGTTATTGTTAGCTTCATCTAGGAGAATTTCCTTGCGAGGAATTAATTATTTTAGATGTGTCTGTGGGCTTCAGGAAAAGGGGCATCATGTCTTTGCAGGCACTTGCTTGTGGTAGTAATCTGTGTGGATATCAAATGCCTGTACTTAAATATTGGAACAGCTGGAGTACAGGTATAGGGTTTAAGAACAACAATCACTATTCTGAATCAACAGAACATTGGTCTGGTCAGGAAACACCACTGCGTTGAATTGGTGCCAGTTGCAGATTTGACACAGGTAGTCTTTTTGAGTACAGGTATTTGTAAAACAAAACTGTTTCTGAAATGGTGCTTTTGCTGAAAGCTGTTACCACTGTTACTTTTTGATCCATCTTTAACAAGAGTAGCAGTCATAATACATTTAATGTAATGATGGTTTCTGTGTTCTTGGGAGTCTTCCATCTACACTCTGGGAGCAAGAAAAAAAGCTTAACACCATCACCACTGTTTTTAAAGCTTTTATTTATTTTCCAAGGTTTTCACATATAGTTTTCTGATTGAAGCCAAATGATCAATTTCTCTTGGTCCAAATTTCCCAGCTACGAAGCCAGTGAAATCTTTTGCTATTTATTTCTTGTTGAGGTTTTATCAGACATTCAAGGGATCTATTTATAGTTCATCTCTATCTTATCCTTACTTTATTTGTTTGAATTATCACCACTTACCTCAAAAGGTCATTGAATAGGTGTCTGAGATTCTTTAAAAAGAAGTATCCACCCTTAACCAAAAAAGAAATCCAGTCAAAACATCTCTTGTTGCTTTATAAGATGTGAAACTAATGCTTTCAGCACCTCAGTTGCTTGCAAAGAACACAAAAAGTCTAAAGCCTGAGAAATCACTACCTTTTTAACTGGATTTCTAATAATATTTTTTTATTCAATTCCAAAAATAACCTTAGTTTAAGAAAGGTAGTCTTCATAATGGTAAGTTTTAGGTTTTGCCACGGGTGACAAGCCTTTTCATACTGTCAGCATTGGACCCTCTTTATGTAAACGTTTTTTGATTTAATGTTGTAAGTTTTACGTATACATCATACATTGGTTTTTCTTTTAAAAAATACAGTAAAAATGATCTATTCTGGAATTGAGCTTGGTAAATGCTGCACTTCTGTTCAATAATATTAGAAGTTAATGGGTTTCCAGGAAATTTAATATTAGAAAAAAAGGGTAGATTGTTGATGGAGAGGAGAGTTTGGTATGTATTGGTCGTACTGAGAAAAGTTCAAGTGTCCTGTGCTGAATAAAGTAGACTGAACACAATGCTTTTCCCTGATAACTGTGTATGCTGAAATGGCAGAGATAAGCCCATCTCTAAACTTCTGCAGCTTCATTTGAGTCTGACAAATTATGTCAAAATGCCAATAAAGATGGATTTACAGCAGTAAATGTGAGCATGAACTGGATTGGCTGAGAAGCAGACACCTATTTGACCATGCCAAACAATTCAAACAGCAATATGTATGTAACTGACTCCTTGGGGTAATGCTTACAAAGGAACATTACATGCAGAGTTATGCATTTTTAATTGATTTAGTAAAATCATAGTTAAGCAACAAACATTGTTTTACTTTATTAAGTCAAATAAACATTGATTCAAAAAAAGACATACTAAAATTATTTTTCTTTACTATTTTTATTCTGTATTTAAGCCTCAGTTCTTAACTGGAGAGTCTTTTGCTCTTTAAAAATGTCAGACTAACTACTATTGCACATACTAATAACAGTAACAATGAAAATGTGTGTCAGCGTTTTCCAATTGATCAGGAGCCCTCTAATACTTAATACGTCTTCTGTAAAGAAACTTTACTTACAGGCAAAAAAGTGTTGATTTTTTAATTTTTGCTGTAATCAGACTAGCATAACCAACATTATATTTTATTTTAAGCACAAATCTCTAGTTTTAATTATTTCAGAGTAAACATTTATTGGAGCATTTATTGGCAGTTGTTATAATACCATATTGTTGTCTCTGTAATGCTAACAGTATCCTCACTGTTGCACTGATGAGTTTCATCTAAAAAGGCACTTGAGTTGGCAAGCAGAAAAAGTGTCTGCTTAATAACCACTAAACCTTCCTAGTATTGATATAGTATTCTATGGTCTAACTGTCTTCTACTGAGTAATAACATTTCTGAAAACACTCTTACACGCATTAGTGTTACTTAATTCAATCACATGAATCTTTTAATTACACCCCTTTCAGCACTATCTATTTGTTGCTTTGTAAATGAGGATATATTTTAAAGCATCTCTGCAAGTTAATTCACAGTTTTCTTAGATTTTACACAATAATTCATTTTATTCCACTCTCCTTTTGCTGTGTCTTTTGAAATCTATACTATATTACTATTAAATGAATTTATTAAATTTTATTAAATGTATTTATACTATTAAAGTATAAATACATTTGAAATTATTATATTTTTATGACATTAATTGACTTGTATTGATTGACAAGGTGCAACATTATTGGTAGGCATTTTAACCTCTAATTATTTCTTTTGGATGTACCAATTCAGCTAGATGGGACTGTCAGTCTGATGAGAACTAGACCAGTAGTGCTATAGGTGAAGTTTTGCTGGGCCCATCTGATTTGATATTTTTTTCTTTAAAATTTGAGGCAATGTCATAATTCAGAAAAATGTTGTATTAAATTATAAGATTTCTTAAATCTCAAAAGTTGGTAGAGGTCCTTCTCTGAAGGAACAATCAGATTCCTACTGAATAGTTCAAGTATGAGCTTTCCCTAGTTTTCCATGCAAAGCATTAAATAAACCCTGACAAAACTAAACTCTGTCATTAGGCACCATTTTTCTAGTGTTACACTTTCTGTTCCTCCAATTAGAAGAAGTAGAAGAGCTGACTTCAGATAACCATGCTATAGTCAGTTTGTAACATGAAATATTTTTCATTTCTCTTGGAGGGTGAAGTTTTGAGTACATCACTAACTCTTTGAGTATGGAATTTACATATTTGCTTTTTATGAAGGTTCTTCAATCTCCATCAGCCTCTCTTGTACTCTTTGTTTTTTTCTGGCTGTAGAGTTTGCTAAGAATTTCTGCTGATTTCTTTCTATTGCCAACAGGCAATACAGATTTATCTTTTAGCCAAGTAGTCTCTTATAAATATGGTATTTCAGAAAATTTGGAGATCTCATGTTAATTTGCTCTCAAGTTTTGCTTAAGGGAAAGACTAACAATTTGACTCCCAAGGAAGAGCTAACCAGTGAATAAAATTATAATTACTACTTGTATGATGATAAAAACTTTTATAATGGAAACATTTTATCCTTCTGGCTATAATTCAAAGTAAAGATTGGATACTCTGAAAGAAACAGGTAGACACTTGCTGAGATACTGGCATGCTGTGACTGTCATGGTATGGTATGTCTGCTGTTGACCTAAAGACACTGAGGGCATGACTCTAAACTGTTCAGGTTCCCTTCACGAGTGTGGCTTGGGGTTTTTTTCTTTAGGTGACTCTGGGTTGTTTTTGTGGTTTCTTCAATTAGCCTCTTCTTTTTAAGTTACTTTGCACTTTTATGTTCATTCAGCTGTAAGTATGAAATAAATCTCTTCTTACTCTTATATTCTCTTCCAGATTTTGGGTTTTATTTAGATGAACTACCTCATTTTCCTGTATGTTCTTTCTTTCACTTATTTGGCACTGGTGTCTGAGGACATAGATATTATCACCTACTTAGTGTGAAGTCTGGTTTTTGGATTTTTTTTGTTTGCGCACAGCCATGAACTACTGTATGAAAACTATGTTTTTATGAAAATGGTGTTTTAAATCTCTTCATCTTGTTCAGCACTTTAACTTAGCTTCACAGTACTGTCTCAAGTTGATGCTGTTTTGAATGCTGTGTTTAGCTGCTCACAGTCTTTATGAAGTGTGCTTTTGCTTGCCAAAATTTGAATATTCAATTGCATTTTGTTTTGCTGTAGTTCATGTTTTGTTTTTGGTTTACAGAGTGCAATAAACTTCCTCCTAAAGCAATTCTGCCTTCATATTATATTCTTGGAGGTTTCATTGACCATGACTGATACTGAGCGATGTGTTCTGCAAAACTTTGAAATGATGAAGACTTCTATTTGTGTTTAGAAATGAGTAATCCTACAATAGCACATTTGGAATGTGAAACTTGTTTGAGATGAATGGTTTCAGCTATGTGATCATCTTGGTTGGTGACTGTGGACAGAAGGCTGGTTTTGTTGGTGGTGTTTTTTTGTTGTTGCTTTATCTTCCTGGTGTTCTATCTAGTGAGTAGTGTAACTATTATGTTGCTTTAGGACTTAAAACATTTAGCAATGTTGATCTGTTTTGCAGGTAGTTCTTTTCTACTGAGAAGAAAGTACTGGTTTACTCCTTTTTTTTTTTCTTTTTTTTTGTGATTTTGGGTGTAGTCTCTCTCATAGTATTAAATAAACAATGTTTAAGGAGAATAATAGAATAGTTTGGGTTGGAAGAGACCTCCAAAAAATATCTCAAACAACCAATTAGGTAATTTAGTAGTGTTAGCCACTTTCTTTTTCAGTGAAATTGATAAAATAGTTACTAGTTATGTTTGTTAATCATGACCAATTCTTTAAATGCAGTCAACTGAGAACAGTTTTTCATTGACAAACTACTGCCATTCGAGCCTTGCTCCTGAGTACAGGTGTATATTTGTTTTTAATCTGAAACAAAACCCAGTGTCTTTGCCATCAACAATAATGCTTTGAATTTCAGACATCTTTCTCCAAAGGCTTTTGTTCTTAGGTAGTCTTATCCTGCTCTAGAATATTTCATTATAACCAGTGTATATAATACAGCCTATTTCTTTGATTCTTTTGCATAAGAGATGATTAAGGTGCTGAAACACTGAACTATTTTGCTAAAATGTATTGGGCAAAGAAGACACTGAGTTCTTGAATTAGAGTGATTAAATATTCTAAGGAGAGACTGGTAAGGTACATGAAGCTTACTGGCAGCCTTGGCTGCAGTGACCACAAAATGGTGAAATTCGGGATTTTTACAGCCAAAAGGAGGGTGTGCAGCAAACACGCTACCCTGGACTTGGACCTCTTCAGGGATCTGCTTAGTAGAGTGGCCTTGGATAAAGCCCTGTAGGGGAGAAAAGCCCAAGAAAGATGGATAGTATTCAAGGATCACCTCCTTCAAGCCCAGGAGCAATGCATCCCAACAAAAAGGAAAGCAGACAAGAATGCCAGGAGACATGCATGAATGAACAAGAGCTCCTGGACACACTTAAATGTAAAAAGAAAGTCCACAGAAAGTGAAAGCAAGGATAGATAGCCTGGGAGGAGAACAAAGAAGTTGAGCAGCCAGGGATCAGGTTAGGAAAGCTAAAGCCCAGATAGATTTAAATCTGGCCAGGGACATGAATGGTAAGAAGAAGAGCTTCTAGAGGTGTGATAGTGATAAAAGGAAGACTAGATAAACTGTGGGCCCCCTCCAGAAAGAAACAGGAGCCCTGGTCATGCACGATATGAAGAATTAAAATTAAATTTTTATTTTTTTTTTCCTCAGTTTTCACCGGTGAGTGCTCTAGCCACACCACCCAGGTTGCAGAAAGGAAAGGCAGGGAATGGGAGAAGGAAGATCTGCTAACTGTAGGAGAAAAGCAGGTTCAAGACTATCTAAAGGGCCTGAAAGTGCATAGTTCCATGGCACCTGATGAGATCCATCTGCAGATCCTGAGGGGATTGTTGGATGAAGTTGCAAAGCTGCTTTCCATCCTACTTGAAAAGTCATGGCAGTCTGATGAAGTTCCCCCTGACTAGAAAAGGGCAACGATAATCCCTGTTTTTAAAAGAGAAGGACATAAGACCCAAGGAACTGCAGGCCAGTCAGTCTCACCTCTGTTCCTGGCAAGATCATAGAGCAGATCCTCCCGAAGGCTTTGCTAAGGCACATGGAAATCAAGGAGGAGGTTGGTGGAAACCAACATGGCTTATCCAAGGGCAAATCATGCTTGACAAATTTGGAGGCCTTTTATGATGGAGTCACAGCATTGGTGGACAAGGGAAGAGCAACTGACATCATCTACCTGGTCTTGTGCAAAGTGTTTGACACTGTCCTGCATGGCATCCTGGTCTGTAGATTGGACAATATTAATTTGATGGATGGACCACTTGGTGGATAAGGAATGCTGGATGGTCACGCTCAGAGGGTTCTGGCTGAAAAACTGATGTCCAAATGGAGACCAGTGACAAGTGGCGTTCCTGAGGGGTTGGTACTGGGACCAGTGCTGATCTAACATTGGTTCAGTTCCACTTCATTGGGGTATGTTTTTTCTTGTTACTACAGGCACTGACAGTGTTCTGGCATGAGCCCACTGTTCAGTTTCTCCGGGACAGCCCTAATTTTCTTATCTTTTGCTTAGGCCATTTAAAGCTCCTATTTGGCTGCCAAGTGAAGGTGCTGATAACTTGGGGAAAAAATAAAGCTTAATTTAGATACTCCCTTGAGGGAAACTTCAAAGGAGAAATGCCAACATGAATAATCTTAAGTATAAAAACCAGGTAAGATGAAGAAATTTGGCTGATGGAGGTGCAATTAAAATTCACAGGAGAAGAACTTAGGGATGGCCAAAAATAAATAAATAAATAAAAGTTTCTAGATCAGTTGATTTGTTGGGGAACATGATATAGTTTTTCAACAAGAACTCTTATGAACCTTTTTTAACAATATATTATCTTATAAAAGAATAGGAGGTCTAAGTTAAGTGTAATTCTGAGTCATGGTTTATAGTTGTGCAGGAATTTTTGAAAATAAGAACAAAAAGAAGTAATGGAGATACGTTCTCAAATGCAGCACAATTAATAATGTGATCCATTAATACAGTCGTATTTATTAATTTCAGGCAACGAAGGATTGAGCCTTTTAAGAAACATAATGTGATAAAAGAAATAATATATACTTATTTGAGAAACTGGGAGAGTTGAAAAATAAACCATTGTTCTTTCCAGTTTTTTTAAATAAAATTAGTATGGCAATATATAGTAAGAGTACATTTTTGCAAAAAAAAAAAAAAAAAAAAAGACACAGGCTAGATCATGTGTTTGGTTTTTTTTTTTAATAATGGGAATAACAGAACAATAGAATTGAGTGAATAGGGAGACTGTGTGTGGAGTCTGTATTCTGACATCTTTTTAAGCAGGCAAAGCTAAGAACCTTTTTGGGTGACGTAGTTGATTGTTCCAT
The DNA here is from genome assembly GCF_000747805.2 of Chaetura pelagica. Classification (NCBI taxonomy): domain Eukaryota; kingdom Metazoa; phylum Chordata; class Aves; order Apodiformes; family Apodidae; genus Chaetura; species Chaetura pelagica. The sequence goes on along the minus strand of NW_009953761.1, from coordinate 6,175,252 downwards.
AGGAAAGCAGAATGGACTGAAAGATATTTCTCTGCTTGTTCAGTGTATACACTGACTAAATGTTGCGATTAGTAAGATATCACTGCTGAAATACCTATTTTTAAGAACACCTTTTGAAAAAAAAAAAACATTTTGCACCTAGGATATCATATCACAAATCTTAGTTAATGCCTAGATCATAGCAGAATTATCTGATCTCTGCCTTTACCAAACAAGCCACTGAAAAAATCTGTCTCAAACTGGGGAAATTGATTTTATTAGTGGATTAATATGGTGACACAGAGTGATACCCCATTTTTTGAGTTATGCTTACCTTAGATAAGCCTAATTCTCTTTTACAAATACTGAAAAGAAAAAAAGGTATGAAGAATCATAGAATCACAAAATGGTTTGGATTGGAAGGGACCTTAAAGATCACCTAATTCCAAACCCCCTACATGGGCAGGGACACATCCCACTAGACCAGGTTGCTCAAAGCCCCATCCAACCTGCCCTTGAACACTTCTACATCTACAGGTTCCCTGGGCAACCCACACCAGCATATCATCTCCCTTACAATGAACATTTTTTTTCTAATGTCTACTCTAAATCTCCCCTCTTTCCATTTAAAGTCTTTACCCCTTGTCCTATTGCTACATGCCCTTGTAAAAAGTTCTTCTCCAGCATTCTTGTAGGCACTCTTAAAGTGCCAGAAGGCTGCAATAAACATTACCCAGAGCCTTCTCTTCTCTTGGCTGAACAACCTCAACTCTCTCATCCTGTCTTCATGAGAGAGGTGCTCCAGCCCTCTGATAATCTTTGCGACCCTCCTCTGGACTCGCTCCAGTGGCTCCATGTCCTTCTTGTGTTGAGGGCTCCTAGAGCAGGACACAGCATTCCAGGTGAGGTCTCATAAGTGCAGAGCAAAGGGGCAGAATCACCTCCTGCGACCTTCTGGCCTCACTTCTTCTGATGCAGCTAAGGACACAGTTGGCTTTCTAGACTGCAGGCTCACTTTGCTGACTCATGTTGAGCTTTTCATCAACCAGCACCCCCAAGCCCTTCTCCTCAGGGCCATTCTCAATCCATTCTTCACCCAGCCTGTGTTTGTGCTCAGAATTGCCTTGACCGAGCTGCAGGACATTGCATTTGGCCTTGTGGAACTTCATGAATTTTGCACAAGCCCACATCTGGATACTGTCAAGGTCTCTATGGGTGGCATCCCTTCCCTCCAGCATGTCAACCTCACCGCAGAGTTTGGTATGATCAGCAAACTTGCTGAGGGCGCCGATAAAAATGTTAAACAGCGTTTCTCCCAGTAGCAACCCCCAAGGAACACAGCTCATCACTGGTCTCCATTTGGACATCGAGCTGTTGGCCACAACCCTTGGAGTGCAACCACCCAGACAATTCCTTAACCACCAAGTGGTCCATCCATCAAATTCATATATTTGTATTTGAGAGGAAGCAAAAGAATGGTTGATTAAAGTAGCTTTTTGCTGGTCATGATTCAGAGAATCCTCATAGCTTTTACCTTATGTATGAAGTCCTGACATTCTTTTTTGATCTCCATATATTTTAACATCCATATATGCTTTTTGATATGTAAGTGTTATTTCATATATGCAATCCTTCATGTCCATGATGACCTTTCCTTTTCTTATCATAAATTCATTCCAGTATATGAAGGTGGCCTGCAGGAAAGCTGGGGAGGGACTATTTACAAAGGCTTGTAGCAATGGGGTGATATGGAATGGTTTCAAACTGAAAGAAGGTAGATATAGATTAGATATTCCTTACTGTGACAGTGGTGAGACATTGGAACAGGTTGCCCAGAGAAGCTGTAGCTGCCCCATCCCTGGAGGTGTTCAAGGCCTAAGTTGGACAGGACTTTGAGCAACCTGATCTAGTGGGATGTGTCCCTGCTTATGCAGGGAGGTTGGAACTGGGTGATCTTTAAGGTCCCTTCCAATGAAATAATTCTATGATTCTATGAATAATAGTAAGAAAAAGCATCCAAATCAAGTTTCTGTATTTTTTTTATATTGGTTTTGAATATTATTCAATGTATTGGAAAAAACTTTCTGAACCTTCATGTATCCCACTATGTTTAGTAGTTGCAGGAATGATAAATCGCTAGATGACATTTGAAGACCGTTTATATCCTAATCAACTAAAAAGCACCAGAGTACGCATCTGGACATGGAACCTTAATTGTCCTTAGCACTAATTTGTTAAAATAGACACGGGTATGTTTTTGGCCTGTGCAGAATTGCGCTTTCCCAAACCATTCCTGGTCACAGTTTGGGAGAGAACGAGAGATCTCATGAGTCAAGCATCCAGTCAGATAGTTGAGGACTGAAGAATAAGACAGGCAGATAGTTTTATTAAGGCAAGTTATAATGGTTAGAAATAACATCTTCCCTTTTTCATCATTGGGAAGATGGAGCAGCACATCATTGGGAAGCTGGGTACAAACATGTTCCAGCTGTACAGAATTTGACTGTCTAGCAGGCATCCCTGAACTTCTTGGGCCTGATATCTCAGGGTGCTTTTGGAGGCACAGAGCTGCATGGCATATCCATATCAGGTGGCTCCAGATCTTTACCCCTGCGCTCCCCAGGTTATTTTGGGATGCAGTTTACATAGATGAGTGCCAGAATACACAAAAAATAATTGATTATTTAGAGAGTTGCATGGTTCTATGATAGGTTAGTCTTTCCAGCTGCTTCAGCTAAGAATGCTCTGTAACTCCTCGCCCAACACCCCAGCTGCACACATTCACCTCTCTCCATGATTTTAGCCACACAACAGTTCTAAGGCTTCAGGGCTGTCCATACCAAAATGCTAACTGCCTGTTGCACCAGGAACCATTTCCAAATGTAGTTCTGACTTGGTTGTGCTGCACAAAGAGCTGAATCCAGTAACAAGCATGTAGATTCATCAGTGCATGTAATTCTTAGGGAGGTGAAATAGTCTTGGATGTATTTAATTTATTAATATGCTTTTAATCCATAAAAGCAATTCCATACTAAAAAAAATAATAATAATTTTGGTGCTCTTTTAAACACTTTTGTTTTAAAAATTTTGTGATGTTTTTCAGGATGCTATTAGTGAATATTTGACCTCAGACATAAGCAATGTTACTGGTAGTTTCACACCTGAGAATAGTGTCTCAAGAGCCACATGTGATAGCTCCTACTTTTTTACTTTTCTTAAAACTTGAAATATTTAGAAATGTGTTCCCATATTGTCTGTTGCAGGGAGGGGGGGGCGTTGGGAGGGATTTTTCTTGATCAGTTTTATTTACTCAAAGATAAATTGATGGAAGTATGAAATATTGTTTCAGAAATAATTAATGCTTAGACCTTGTGAGATACACTGATAGCTAACCCAAATAGAATTTGGCAAGTAATCCTCATGGGGCTTCACAGCTTGTTCATTGATGGATGTGTTTTTAATGAGTTCGTACTAAATGAAAAGATTTCACTAGAGTAAATTGAAGATTAGAGTGAGGCCTGATAAAGGCCTAGTTGGTCTTAAATAATTCAGCAGACACTTAAAATGATCAATTCCATATTCAGCTGATGGTTTCACCTGTATGTCCTCATTGAGAATAACTCAGTGTATTAAAGATTTTCACTATTGTCTGGAAAATATCACCTCTGCAGATATAGTGGTAGTGTGTACTCTGTCTTTCTGATTACTTGGTGCTTGGTCACAGCTGTACCTAAAGACATTTCAGTTTGTTCAAAATCCCAAAGTGCTGAGGTACATCCATGCGGTTAGATGTTTTGATTGTGTTAATTTTTGTCTGTAAAACTTACCTTCTTCTGTTGTCTTCTAGAACTTATTTATCTGTTGCTCTGCCTTGTCAGCTTTCTCTATCAGTAATTCCAGCTTTTCTAGAACTGCTGCCTAAGATTAACTTTCTATTATATGCCATCTCTGACAGTTAAAGAATCTTCATGATAAATTGTGTCAAGTTACTTATGTTGTTTAGAGGCAGAACATCCTTAACTCCTGTAGTGCCTTTCAAGCCTTGAATCTGGACAGGGGGACAGAAATATCTTCTGAAAGTGGCTATCATGGTCTGCACTGATCTTAGTATTTGCAATTGCCATTGGACTGCATTGGATACTACTCCTCTACTCTGCTCTTACAAGACTGCACCAGGAATATTGTGTAAAGCTCTCGAGCACTCAGTACAGGAAAGACATGAACCTTTTGAGAGGGTCGAGAGGAGGGCCATGAAGATGATCAAAAGGCTAGAGCACCTCTCCTACAAAGACTGAGAGAGTTGGGACTCTTCAGCCTGGAGAAGTCTCTGAGGAGACCTTATAGTGGCTGTCCAATACATGAAGGGGTCCTATAGAGTGAAGCTGGGGAGGGATTTTTACAAAGTCATGTAGTGATAGGATGTGATGTAATGGCTTTACAGTGGAAGAGGGTAGATTTAGGTTAGAAATTCTTAACCATGAAGGTAGTAAGGCACAGTAATGAGTTACCCAGGGAGTTTGTGGATGTTCAAGGTCAGGTTGGATTAGGCTTTGTGCAGTGTGGTCTAGTGTGAGATGTCCCTGCTCATAGCAGGGAGGTTGTAACTAGATGATCTTCTAGGTTCCTTCCAGCCTTAACCATTCTGTGATTCTATAATTATATGTTACTCCTCCTGTTTCACTGAATGTTCCTGGAAAAGATTAGTATCAGTGGGTCTCACTCTTATCTCAGTTTAGTTCCAGTAAAACTATTTTGGGTAGTTAATCTAAAGAACAGGTTAAAAAATTGTCTTACCGTTGTCTATTGTTAATTCAAATGGCTGAAAGTGATTGATTGTTATTTCTTCTAGCACACACACAGGCTATCTCTTTCCATTTTCTTCATGGCAGATAACTCAACAACTTCAGATCAATAAGGTTGTTTATTTGAAAGATCCTCATCTTTTCCCTCCAACCATGCACTTTGCAGATTCCCCCAAATGTCTCAATAGCCTGTGCTGAATTTATTTTGATGCTTTTACTTCACTAGAAATGGAAGAAATTCTCTACTGATGTTCCTGTTGTGTTTTGAACATTATAAGAAAAACTCTTCTGTTTTATGTAAGGACCATGATCAGTATGTGACCTTCCATTTTGACCCTCAGCAACTTCCATGGTTTCTTGGAATTTAGCCCTCTACATTGAGTGAGGCATCCAAATGCCTGGCATATGAAAACAATCTTGAGGCTGGTCAGTTCCTCTTAGATCCCTGCAGTTTGAAATTACTATGCAGATATTTCATCTGTTCCATCTTCAGACTTTAAAGCTCAATGGAGCTCCTATGGACTCAAATGCTATAGGTTTTACTTGCCCTCTGGTCATTTTGTAAAACTGGGGAACTTTCTCCAAGATAACACAAGCTGTGTTTCACAGCATTCACTTATGTGACACTTCGAGTCAGGCTTTTTGCCCCAGATACATAACTACATAACCATACAGATAAAAATTCCACAGACATTGTTGAATTTTCTATTGACAGGACTACAGAAGATCTACAGTGAAATTCTTTTTCC
>NW_009953761.1:6150706-6169672 GCF_000747805.2 Chaetura pelagica | reverse complement strand
GAACGCCCTCTTGGGTCTATAGAGAAGACTATACTAAATATGAATGTACTAGAGATCTGAGCTCTTTTTGAAACAGGTCATGTCTGTCACATCAAAGACATCATAATCGGCTGCTATTGTGGTCTGTTACCACTGTGCATTGCTTAAAGAATTATGTAGCATCAAAGTCCACTTTTATGTTTGAGTTAGTATGGTGGTTCAACCTGATGGAAAGTACTAAGTCATGGTTTTCAGACAGTCCCAGTCATTACTTGTATGTCAGGACACTCAAAATTATTTTGTAGAATTAATTTTCATTTAGAGGTAGATTCCAGGTAGTAGCTAGACACAAGATGAGGCACTTCTTTTAAAGCCATGCTGATCAGATTTTTCCATGTGGAATACAACTGGATTTGTTATACTTTAGAAACTTTTCTCCATTTGGTTTGGTATTATTTTATTAGGTTTTAAATTCCTCCATGACTTGTGCCCTTGACTTCTAGTATAAATATATTTATATGTTATCTGGCTGCATTAGAAGTTTTTTACCTATATTAAACTCTTGACTTGGTTTCCCATGAGGAAGGCTTTTCAGTCTAGTGGCACCTGCTCCATATGTAACTTTTAATGAAAACAGGGTTTTTTTTGACATCTGTTAGGTCTGCTTAAAAATGTAAGAATTTGGCCGTTCGGACGATCTGAGTCTTGAATAATTCCTTTTTAGGAAAATACCGTTGTCTAAATTCAACTTGTAGAAACAAAAGCTCTCTCTGTATTCCAATCTGATCAACATGTCAGTAACTCTAATTATATTTTTTCAATAGGAAAAAAAAAAATTACCTCTTTTCATACTAAAACATACTTCTCTGTGAATTTCAGCATGAGGGCTGTAAACTCAACTTACTTTAACAGCTGTTTTGTAGTCCCTATTGGCAATTTGGATGTATTTCATAAGAGAATTGACTTTTGGAGAATTCAAAAGGAACACTCCCATTTCTGAGATCTGCAGACTGGCCCTGCTTGTCCATCTTTGTTGAACATAATGCCATCAAAAACATTACCAGGGGTTTCCTGGACTGTACATCAGTGCAGAGGGCTACCTGTGTGCAGCTAGGAGGTAACTGATAGATGTTGTCCCTGTGTCACACTACACTCCCTTCTCTTCCATCCTGAATATCCTTTAGGAAGGTCTTGAATTTGCAAGAAATTGAGCCATTGCAAATTCAAGCTGTTTATAATTCAAGATGGAGAAACAGAATGGCAGGACATGCTCTATATCAGTGCTGCTATGGCTGGAAAGTCATTAGTTCAATTTTTCACGTGTACACACATCCACATTGTAAGTATAAAGACTTCCTGATTTCTTGTAAGTAATTTTATTGACTTCACTATAATTTATTTGGGAAGAAGGAAGTAGTAAAGGTGAAGAAAGTAGTAGTATTTCCTCATAGCCATGAAACCATCTCAACAAAAATACTGTTCCATTATTGTAGATTGACTTCCAGTACACTGAAATAATGTTTGGTCTTTCCAGAATGCTGGTAGTCTTCAACTAAGAATTGGGCATGTTTACTGCCCATTTCAAATTGAGCAGAGTCTTCTTTTGTTCTTCTTTAAATGCAATGAAAGGTCTGTTAAGGTATCAGTTCTTCCTTCAGTTTTTTATTCTGCTTTTCCAGTGTCTGAGTCTGAAGATAAGTACTAGAAATTCACACTTTTTACCTATGAACTCTGTAGAGTTCACTGATGTTGCAGTGATGAAAACCATATATTTTCCACAGAGGATGGCCTTCCAGTTTACTCTTTTATTTATTTGGCTTGGCTGTAACTGATATTTTTCTTTTTGGATGGGAACAATTTCAGGTGGTTTGACAGCCCCGGCACTGTTGATCCTTCAAGAAAGTTATATTGTGAAACTGGAACCCTAGCAGTGTTTTCCTCTATGAGCTTGTTGTAAGAATAAATCACATTCAGTGATCAAAACATAATGTCAGTGTAACTTTTGAGACATGTTCCTTTACTTGACACCAACAAAGCAGAAAATGAAACGTGAAGCCACACTTTTGCAGATGCCTTCTGATTTATGCTGTATTTGAGAGAAAATCCTCTCTTTGCTGTTGGATAAAGGGCTGTGAGAGCTACTACTGGATATAGCTCAACTCGTTTCTCAATTCCCACTTGGACTTGTACATAATGAGAATAGTCTTGTGGACTATTACTTGAAAAATAGTACAGTTGGTTAGCCATACACTGAGTTCTCTGACACATGTAGTCCATTCACTCTTTAGCTTTCTGCTTCAGCTTTCCTTTTTAGTTATTTGGATTGTCTGTTTTCAGGATTCCACTATAAGGACATAAGTAGACTTATGTACTTAATGTGATGAATATAAAAAAGTACAGAGCATGAACATAAGCCTGTCAACATGGAAACACTTGAATTCCTAGCATTTCTTCTGATAAGGTGTATGGATTTTTCAGTTGGAATATATGTGTAGACTAGATGTCACAAAGAAAGCCACAATATTGTGAAGGGAACTCTCCTCCCTTTTCAATTATTGACTTAGCAAACAAGTAAACAAATACTACCAACTATGTGTTGTATGTGAACAATGGATTTCAGAGGGTTTAAAAACCAATAATTCAAACAAGCCCAATGACATTTCTGTTGCCTTTCTGGCATGTGCTTCAGCTTCTGATTTTTTAGATTACTTATTTCTGCATCCATCCTTAAGGCTTATGTACAGAACTTTATTTGTTGTATTTTAACTAGTTCTGATGAAACCTTTGCGTCTTCCATGCATATTTGCTTGCTCATGTTTTGGCAACGCGTGTTTACGATCTGAAGTACTTGATTATTTCAGTTTCAACAATGTGCCCATCTGAGAAGCCAGGAGTCAATAAATGATGCATTATCTGCTGGTTCTGTATTATCTTGAGTTTGGAACCATTTAAAATCAATGAAATTTACACTATTTTGCTATTCCCCATTGTTTGATAGTAATGATTGTCTCTGTTGCACCCTGAGTAGGGACAAATACTAAAAATCTGGATAGTTTCAATGGGGTTTTGTGTTTTTTCTAGTCTAGTTTCAATATTTTCCTGAATGGTGGAAAAAACTTAAAATTAAGCATATTCTCAATATGCTGAGAAGCAATAGTACACATATAAATCTAGTAAGCGAATTGTTTGATGAAAATGATTTAATACTGATTCTTCCTGATGGAGCTGGGAGAATGATTTTGTGACACTTGCCTCTATTCCGTACCTTAATATTATTTTAAATATTTATTCCTGAATTAGATGTCAAGTTGTAAGAGCACTAGATTCTTTTTGGGTGGCTTTCAAGTACTTCCATTTCAATTTCACTGTGAAATGCTCTATTTAATTTCAAATCCAATTATTCTTGCTTACCTTTTCTCTTCCTTACCCCACACTAATGGTGCTATTTAGTGTATGGTGATGAGTACAGAATATCTGCCCAGGGTTGGTGCTGAGCTAACATTCCAACTATATACATTTTAATATTTTACTTTAGGACCAGGCTGGAGGCAGTCTGTGGGCTAAAGCTGAGTAGTAGAGTGCATTTTCAACCTAGTTTCATCTGAAAGGCATCGTATTTGTGTGCTCTGCTCTGTGATGCAAATCAAAGTGTAGTTATTGGAAAGGCTCGCTTATTTTACTTCAAGATTTCTTATCTGAACTAAAATGCAGATGGTATGTTTACATCATCTGGTGGTTGCACTACCAGGCAGGAATTGCAGAAGTAGGATAAAATGTTAACTCTACCTCATTATATTTTTTCTGCTGTTACAGTAAAAAACAATAAAATAGATCATAAATTCCATCCTCTTCTGTTTCTATATCAAACCCTATGGATTAGACAGCCTTTGGTATCAGTTTAAAATACCTTGTTTGACTGTACAGTGAAATGGATGAAGAGTGTCACCCTTACCCTTTTCATTGAGTCTGTTGTGGGATAATCAGGCTCAAATGACCTGTGAACTTTCTACTGTCAGAGCTATTTTTGGTTGATAGACTACATATGGATTGAGAAATATTCTGTAAAAACTTTGGCATCACTGTTGTTTGAAGGGAGGTATTTCCAATTTAAAGACAAACTTTTAAGGCCAGTATATGAAATGTATTACTTGGTAGGTGAAGTTCCAATATTGTTGCTTTTCTCACGTTGAGAAGTACTGATAGCTGGAAACCATAATGGGTTTTTTACTGTAAAAAACTAAACTAAGCCTAGTTTAGGATTTCAGGGATTGTGAAAACATTATTGGTTTAAACCTTGCCTTCAGAAGGAAAAGTACAAGTATGGAAAAGATCTTACAGAATTCATCAAATTGGTGTGAAAACAGGGATAGGGACAAATGAAGGAAGAAGCTCATGGAAGGATTTGAGACTGGTGTTTCTCATGTGCAAACAGAACCACAGGGCAGGGAGAAAGAAAACACCTGCTGTGGAAGAAGAAAAAGGCAAAGTACATGTAATTCCTGGTAGGGAGAAAACATTGAAGACTAAAAGCTACTGGGATACCTAACCAAAAATAATGTTTAAAGATTTCTGTGGGAGTTAGAAGGATGAGTAATTCGTTGGAAGCTTGGGAGGTGCAGAAATTGTTTTTATGGAATGCATTTGATGGTTCTTGATTTAAAGAAGCAATAAAATGTAGAGTCTTGTTTGGGTATAGTAAATAATATGCAAAGTATCTCTGGGATAGGAATTCAGCGACCTAAGCTCTAGGGGAAGATTAAAACTTCTGTTGAAAATCCCTGATTGGTAAACCACAGAAAAAGCCAAGCCCTTTGCATATGATCTACAGAAGCTACTGTTTTCCTGGAAGCATTCTGCTTTACCCAATTAACTGTATAGGCTCCAGTACTATAATGGGATCTGACTACTAATATGTACTGAAGTATGCTATATTAAGTGTTTCATAGCTAGGATGTTTCAAAGCTGTTATTGTCCTTCAAGTTTGCAGTAAGATCTTATAGCAATAGGCTTTTAAATATTTGCACAGGAAAATAAGATTTGGCTTGTTTTGGTATATTCTGAGTTATACAAAATTTGTGAACTACTTTTATTACTTTGCAACTACTGGGTCATAAACTTGGATTAGTTTTATAGGTTTTGGTATATGAGTTGACAGATGTGATATATGATGACACTTTATCTTTTATTGCTTACACATACTAGTTATTGGGAAAGGATGGGGGCAGTTTATATTAACCACAAGATGGGATTTCAGTTGCTTACCCAAGTGTCTCTCATTCATTCGTTCATTTGCTATCAGTTATAGCAGATATATTGCTTCTTCAAGCCTGTCACACCAATAAATCATTACAGATTGTATGCATTTGTACAGTGCCAAAGTGTAGCATGAATTTTAAAGGAAATCTCCTATTTTCTTTTCAATCAGATGAGCAACGTGAAGAGACTACGGCCACGGCTCAGTGCTATTCTTTTTAAGCTCCAGTTTGAGGAGCAGGTGAACAACATCAAACCTGACATCATGGCTGTCAGTGCTGCCTGTGAAGAGATAAAGAAGAGTAAAAGCTTTAGCAAGCTGCTGGAACTAGTATTGTTAATAGGAAACTACATGAATGCAGGTTCTCGCAATGCTCAAACCTTTGGATATAATCTCAGCTCCCTATGTAAAGTGAGTTTTGCAATGTCCTTGTTGAGTATTACATTCAATTTTTCATTTGTTTTTATTACATACTTGGTTTTGATGTTTTCCTGCAGTTTATTATTTGGATTGTTTTGTTCAGTTGGTTATTTTTCATAATTCTTAGCAACTGTTGATGATTTGAACAATACAGCTAATCTGTGTACAGTCATCTTGAGACAGGCTTGCAGTTAAACTTTTAAAAGATTCCATATTGAGGGACAAATTTTAAAAAAACAAACATCAAACTAAATAAGATTATAGAAGGACCAGATCACTGTATTCATAGTGTTGTAGTCTTACATGTATGAAAACTTCAAAGTATGGGACATTTTAATCTGTTTAAATACAGTTATGTGTTCTCTTTAACATAAATTTTCTCTTTATCTGATTCTCTTTTGTTTCATAATTTCCACATTTCTTCTAATTTTTCCTGCATTTTCACTTTTTCGACTTTTATATAAGGTATATGCAAGAGGTCATTTGTACTTTCCTGAATGTTAATTTATAATCACATTTAATCCTAATTACTTCCCCTTATTTAGTGTTTTTATTTTATTCCTGAGCCCTCTTGGAGGTCACTGCCAAATCTGCACAGAGTGTATATGTGTCTTATAGCCCTTATAAGCAAGGAATTATTTGATAATCTGTATGTAGTCTTTGTCTTCTCTCAGCTTCTTGATCTTTTGACACAATGGAAAAAAATACATTAACTTCTATGTTCTTTAAAATAATCACACTTATTCTGCCATGTTTCAGAAGAATGCTATGTTTCTTCAGTGTTGAATGCAATACCTGTAACTTAAATATACATGAAGAAGAAGTTATATATCTTCCCTTGTCCAAAGTAAACATTTAAGCATGCATCAGCCACCTAAAGAAATATACCATAGCTGAAGTTATTGAGTTAGAGATAAAATTTGTTAAGAAAGAGTCAGAAGGAAGTTACTAAAGGTTCTGTTTCACATTGGATGTGTTTCCTTCTTAGGTATGGTTTTAGAAGAATCTGTCCTAGTTCTTATTATATTTTCTTTATTTTTAATGCACAAGGCAATTAAAAAAAATAAATATACTTACGAGAACAATACGAAGGTAATTGTTAGAGATACTTTACTGAGCATGATCAAAATTAAAAAAATATCTCGGAGAAATAATTTAAGATCTAGAAAATGAAAATTTTAAAGACTACCGTGAAGTACTACACATAGGAAAGGCAACTGATGGGATAATATAAATAGGGAGTGAATAGCTAGGAAGAATTCCAGAAAATGTGCTTTAAGTCCTGTCTAACTCTGCGGTGCTGTGGCATTATATGCATTCGATAACCTAGGATGTCATAGTTTGTTTGATTTGCATGTTTACAAGTTATTTAGCTTTATAGGAGGTTACAGCATTCTGCTGGAGAGGAAAAAAATATCTTAATGTGGACTTTCTATGTAAGAAGGTAATTATTTACTACTTTCTTGGTGCTAATAAGGTTGTAAGTGAAGTCTCTGAATTACTACAGCAAATATATAGACTGGCTGATGAGAATCCAGATGAATTTGTAACATTTCTTAATTGAGGAAAAAAGAATTTAGGTGTATTTAAAAAAAAAAAAAAAAAAGGGGGGAGAGAAACAGGAGGAAGATGTAACAGTATTCTTTGGTTAATAATTTATGATGAAAAAGGTGTTTGAATATTTTTTTCTAGGTAGGAGATAGAGTAATTGGCTTGGCTGGTAACGAGATATTTGCTTAAAAGTTAAGAAAGCTTTCTAACTGTAAAGATAGTTAAGAACATGATGGCAAAGGCGATCGTGGAAAGCTTTGGAAATCAGCTCTCAGAGAGTTGTCATGAGGCCAAGTCTAGATAAGTAGTATTTTGACTATTTAGTTAACTAGTTGGGAATTTTTCTTAGAATCATGGAATGATTCAGGTGGGAATGGATGTCAGTAGGCATCTAGTCCAACCTTCTGCTTAAGAGAAATGCTGATTACTATCACAAGTCTCTAGATAGGGGAGACACAAAACTATAAGGACCAAAAAAGGTTATTTACTGCCTATCACCAAAATGCTTGGTAGAGTGTAATTTTGACAATGTATCATGTTAGATTATTACAAGTGGTGATACTTGTTTAATGCTTCCATTACTTCATTAATTATGCATAAACATATGTCATAGTACTCAATATGTTTCATTTATATAAGAAATTTGCTAGGGAAACAACAAAGTTCCAGTGCCAAAGATTTCACATATATTTGATTCCGCATCACTTCAAATTTCTAGCTTGTAAATGCCAGATCATGGTGTTTAAAAACTTGTCTCGGGAGAAGATAATGCAGGCTTGATGCTTGTTGAATATGAGCATACTGATGTCCCTGGCCATGGCAGGGAGGTTGGACTGGATGATCTTTAAAGGCCCCTTCCAAGAGAAGCCATTCTGATTAGGAAAGACCGACCAACTCTTAAGATTTTCCTGGGAGGCAGAGCAACTGTGGCTGCCTTACAGATCATCTATAAAATTTCAGATCTTTGCCACCAAATATTCTAGGACAAGTGCCACCTACAGTCACCTACTCATTCTTTTGAAGGTTGACGTTTTCAGAGAGAGAATCACTGGGAATTTGTATTTACTATCCTACTTTTGTAGAAAATTAATACTAGCAGTATCATCTGAGATGGTTATATCTTTATATCATCCTAGACAAAAGGATGATATAAAAGATTCAGACTAAAAAAGCCCCAGGTATTCAGCACATCAACCACAGTTTTCTTCCTTCATGATACATGGTGACATTCCAATATATCAGCAGATTTGCTGGAGAAGTGAGATCCAATTTCTATTATATGTTTTATTCTCTGCTTCAGTATCAGACAGCTGAATTTTAGAGGTAACTCTGGACTATCCAGTCCAACGTGTAACAGGGTACTAGTCACCAATTCCTAATTCACTTCATCCAATTGTGGCCTCATTTAGGAAGCCCGTGAGTGCCAGGCCTTCACTGGTTATGAAATTATGTCTTACACAGATCACTTTGTCTGGAAACGCAGAGGTAAAACTATGTATGTGCAATTTTTTGAGTTTTCTTAACTATGTGTAGTATATTGGTTAATACCTAATCTTCTCTGTTCTGAGAGTAAGAAACGGGTTCAACTTTTTAAAATATTAGTATTACAACAAGAAAAAAGCCCACCCAAACCAATATTCCTTCAAGGCCCTAAACTAGAAAGCTGGAAATTGCAGACTGCTTGGCGGTCTGCACAGCAGTTTTCACCAGGGGTCTGAGTAAGTAAGAAATATGAAGTGACTTCTGTCAAAGTTCCTTCCACTTTGCAGAAAACAATTCCATATCCTGCCTTCTCCCTGCATCATATAGAAATAAACTGTAATAGTTCTGCATCAGAGAACATGCATTCATATTCTCAGAAGAGAGATACAGTATTGGTATGCTGTTACTAGATAATTTATTAAATACTGAGATCTTAAAATTATTGCATGTTTATAATACTGGTTTATTTTCACAACTAACTCTTGTTAACTGCATACATTTTGAGCAGTGTCATATTGTAGAAATTTTGTGTGATGTTTCAATTATTGAGATATTTATCACTGACATTCCCAGTACAGTAGAAGTAACATATTTTATAACACTGCATGCAGGTAATGACCCTGGAATGTATTTTTTGGTATTGTTATATGTGTTCTATTTTCTGTTTATTTTGAAAATTATGTCTCACGTTACTATTAATCCAGTTTTCTGAAGTAGAACATATACATTCCAGTAGAGTTTACCTCATCATATTTGTTAAGATAGTGTCATTTTTATCTTTGAAAAGATCAAAATTGGCTTTTTACATTATGGGAAAAGCAGACCATATATTTAGATTTGGTTTAAAATTAAATCAATAAATACCCTTTAAGTATTCTCTGAGGATATTGGAAAGCACAAGAACTGTGAAAAAGCCATCTTTAAGAAATTTGAAACCATGGGAAAACTTAGTTAATACATACTTAAAAAAAATTAACAAATTGAGGTGGATCTTGCTCTTGATGCTTTATTCAGAAGTAATCCCCATATATCTCTGTGTCAGGTTTTGAACCCTCTTTGGAAGGGAAGGTAATTTTGTCTTTCTGCCTTGTTGCTGCGGTTACCCTTGTGTCATTGAGCATTGCTGATCATTTGTATTTTTCATGGTAAAGAGCAGCCTTGAAGTTGAAACAAATGAACATGAGTTTTCTACTTGTTTACTGCTAGCTTTAATACTGCACTAAACACTTTTTTCCCTGATACTTAGATATACAAGTCTAGGTACAATTGTGGAAGCCCTTTCATATATGTGCATACTTTGTGTGTGCCTATGTACATGTATACATTTTCTGTTAAATAGTTTAATGCAGAAATAGTTTTTAATTAGTGGACAAAAACTTTCATATGAGATGTAATTTTGTATTTCTGAAAATATCTCCTGATGATTTAAAAGGCTAGCTCAAGTAGGAGGCTAAGACAAATGTATAGCTGAATGTTTGCTAGTTGTCAGTTATTAGTGGTTTTACACAAGTAGCTGCAAGTTTTAAAATGGCTGGGCTTAGAATAATTTTATGTGTATAAAAGGTTCAGAAAGAAAAGTTTTTGCTTGAGAAGTTTTTAAGTCAAAATTTTTCAACAGTGAAGCCTGTGAACTTGTTTGCCCTATTGAGAATTGATAATAACTTGTGCTGTTTGAGGTTGCAGTTTCCACAGCATAGATATCATTAGACTAAATTTAGCTTCACACATAAGGAAATAATCTCATGGAGTGGATATGAGCATCGTGGACTGTTAAATTTTGCTGGTTCAACTCTGATTTTTATTTATGTTTACACTTACCTGAGTATTTACAGTTTTGCAAATATTCCTAAATTGCTTAAATAATTACATTTAAAAAAGTATCTACTTTTTTGAGTACATAATTCAAATAATGAATAAGATTAAAAAATATTTAACGTGATCTTTCCTAAGGATTTTTAACAAGGGAGGAAATGAAACAACCTATTACCTTGGGTTTTCTTTAAAAAAGATATACCAGTTCAACAGTTTATTCTTACCTTTCTTTGGTTCACAATTAGTAATATATATACATTATTAAAGTAGTAAGAAGTAATCTTATTCTCAGTGTTTTAACATTTCTTTTTTTCTTCCTAGCTGAAGGACACAAAGTCAGCAGATCAAAAAACAACATTGCTCCATTTTCTTGTAGAAGTGTGTGAAGAAAGCTATCAGGATGTCCTGAATTTTGTTGAGGATTTTCAGCATTTAGATAAAGCTAGTAAAGGTTTGTATAACTAACTAGAAGCTTCTATAGTGTATGCATTGCAGTGTATTTTATGTGAGATTGTTGGGTTTTTTTTACTAGCATTATTTTTAAAATGGACATTACTAGTCTATAGCATAGGTCAGTAATTTGAGCTACTGCAAGTAATCTTGAAGGTAGTAGTTTTTGTTCAGCCCTCTAATATTTATTACAGGATTTCCCATTACATTTCTCCTAACAGATCTTTAAGACTCACTGTCAAAACCAGATTTATTTTAAAAGTTCTTTTCTATTAACTTATCTTAAAAATATTTCCATCTTTCAGTCTTTTCTGTAATGTATGGTACAATCACTCAGTGTCTCTTAATTCAGAAATGTAGAAAGGCTGTCATACCATCACTTAATCTTTTATTTCTTTTTTCTAAACATGAATCAGAACAGTTTTATCTCCCTCATATGTGTTTTTAATGCAACAGTAGCATTGGAGGTCTGGAAAAATCAATTCCTCTTTCTACTGCTTCATCATGCAGCATAGAATATGGTAATCTCAATATATGCAGCAGCAGATTTTTTTAAGTACAATTTCTAATTAAGAGTTTATTTCTCCACATCTTATCACAGCTTTAGTAATTTAAACTGACTAAGCATGGAGATAGAAATTGATGCTGCTTCAGCACTGTCATACTCTTACAGGAGAAGAGGATGGGCTGTCTCTGTTAATCGTTTTTTTAGTTTATGTCATTTTGGAAAATATCACTGTTTATCTGTATTGCTTTGTACAATGTCACTCTTGTGCCTCACTCAGTCTCCCTGCCACAAGCTGCAGCTTTAAAAAACCTGCTCCTGATAGGGAACTTGAAATAGTGGTCACTCACATACAGTTTGCTTTCTATTAGCATGGTTCTTAACGTTTTCAATTTTAGTTGGTGCATTATAGCCGCTTAGAAGTTCAAGTATCAGAAAAACCTTCTTTCCTGTGAGAGTGACAGAGCACTGGAACAGGCTTCCCAGAGAGGTTGTGGAGTCTCCTTCACTGGAGACATTCAAAACCCACCCGGACATGTTCCTGTGTGATATGTTGTAGGTGATCCTGCTCTGGAAAGGGGATTAGACTAGATGATCTTTCGAGGTCCCTTCCAACCCCTAAGCTTCTGTGATTCTGTGTTTTTTAAGTAGCTGTCAAAAGCTTTAAGCCCTTCATCTGACTGTTTGTGGTGATAATAGAAGGAGTTTCTGCTGTATATAAATTTAGTATTTTACATGTTATTTTTGTGTTTTTCCAGAAGAAATACCGGTTGTGTCAGAACAGTGTTTGGGTATTGAGGGCTTAGAGTTTCTCCTCCATTTAACTGAGAGAGCTGGGGTTCAGCCTGGAGAAGAGAAGGCTCTGCTGAGACTTTGTAGTGGCCTTCCAGTTCCTGGAGGAAGCTTACAGGAAAGCCCAGGAGGGACTGTTTACAAGGGCTTGTAGTGATATAATCAGTGAAAAAGGTTTCAAACTGAAAGAGGGTAGATTTATATTCGATATTAGGAAGAAGTTCTTTACTGTGAGGGTGGTGAGACAGTAGAACAGGTTGTGCAGGGAAGTTCTGGATTCTTCCTCCCTGGATGGATAATGTTCAAGGACATTTTGAACAGGATGCTGTGCAACCTGGTCTAGTGGTGGATGTCCCTGCCGATGGCAGGGGGTTAGAACTTAATGATCCCTTCCAACCCAAAACATTTTGTGATTCCAATAAATAGTATTTAGTGCTTAACAAGAATGCTCCATCCTGGATTGTATTTATTGAAGGCAATTCAGACTTCAAATAAATTGGGAAAATTGCTGGATCCAAAGGTTTCATCTAGGGGTTACGGGCTCCTGATAGTTCAGAAGGAAGTCAGCCAGCCTGGCTTTTTCCTGTCATCTGACAGGAAAATTCTGTTTACATATATGCTACTTTGTCAGAGTTATTGAGTGAGGAAATACATCACTCTTTTCTGGGATTGTATTATATTAACATAATGTTCAATGTTTCTGCTGTTGTCTGGCTTTTGTCCTGACAAAGGTTAGGGTCTTGTAGAAGTGGTGGAATTCTCTGCTCTGAAGTAATTTCTCAAAGTAATTTCCAGGAATAAATCAATGAAGTTTGATAAGAATATTCTTCTCTGCCATGCCTTCCTTGTA
Source organism: Chaetura pelagica (assembly GCF_000747805.2). Taxonomy (NCBI): domain Eukaryota; kingdom Metazoa; phylum Chordata; class Aves; order Apodiformes; family Apodidae; genus Chaetura; species Chaetura pelagica. The sequence continues at coordinate 6,156,577 of NW_009953761.1, read as the reverse complement.
AGCTATTTTTTAATTAAACTCTTCCTAATTTATTTCTTATTTCTTATCCAATTCTGCAGATACAGTAATTTCACATTTTATATGTGGCATAAAGGTGTCATTTGCAACTGCCATTTAAATACTAATTAAAAATTAATGTGATAGAAAGATGTGTAAATGGCATTCAAACAATATTAGCAGAAAACTTAGACACATTGTATAAAAATAGAATTATACTATACATGTTGGGTTTTTTATTAGTTTTAGTTTGAACACCATCAAGCAATTGTGTTCTGAAAGTTTCTTAAAGCAAGTTATGTAAAAGATGACTTTCAGCATTCTTCCTTGATGTGCCTGCCCCTGAATCAGCCAGCCTATTTGTGGCACACATTTTTATTTGTATCTTTTTTTATTTTGTATGTACTCATTCTTAAAACTTCTCTCTCCAGTTATTTCTTATTCCAAAACAGTGAACATTAGAACATTACAATGTTCAGCAACTGATTTGCTTTTTACCCTTTTTTTCGACAAAAACATTCTTGCTCCTTTAATTTCAATAAATATTGTCCAGCAATTGTCAGACAGTAAGCTGCTAACATAATTTACAAGCTTCTAACAGCAGTGACAAGGGCTGTTAGTTCTGAAGGTAACTTTTATTGTATATTATTTTATAAATGAGAAAACATTCACAATGTCTAAATTAATTATTGCACTGGAAAAATAAACGGTCAGGTTTTTTAAATATAACTTTGGCAGTCAAGCGGCAACAGACATCTGACCTATGCAACTGTGGTTTACTTCAGGGTATTTAATTTGGTTTTGTCTGTTACATGCTAAAGTTTTAGTTTGTACCTTCATAATAACTGAAGTAGACTTAATTCTCTGTTACGTTACATGAATTAAAGATACCCTTTTTTGCTTTGAAGTATTAGAAATCCTGGGTTTTAAATACTCTTAGATCAGCAGGAGGAACTTTCATTGCAGCTAATGAGCTTACTGATATGACAGTTCCTGAAGATTCATGTAATTAAAGCTGTCCCTTCTTTTAAACATAATGACTTTCCCACTTTGCTATTAGTATTCCAGACAAGAAATATTTTGGTTATTTAGTACATTTCAGTATTTTCTTATTTTATGGTATTCTAAAGATTTATATGGCATTTCTCCTGGCTACCGTTTTATTTGATTGACTCTAATTTACACAGATCTTGCAGGTAACAATGTATTGAGTCTTCCTTTCATATTCTAATAACAATATAAAAATGCAGGTTTCCCTTCCTCTAAAAGTCATTAACTCATTGTCACTTTGTAAGTGACTTATCAGGTTTTTAATTTCGAAACTTTATTCAGTTTTTAATTCAGTAATTAGTTTCAGGTTGTTATTTGTTTTTTTTTAAAGGAAGGGAACAAATTGCAAATGTGACGTTTAGTCTTTATTCATTAAAAAACAACACTGGTAATCACAGCACTAAAAGATATTATGGCAGTGTGAGAGATTACTTACTAACTATCTATCTATCTATCTATCTATCTATCTATCTATCTATCTATCTATCCTTCTGCTGTGTATCACTTGGGCATGTTTTGTCTTAAATATCAAAATCACAGGGTGTGTTTTCAGGTAACCAGGATTGTTGTGTTGGTTTGGGGAGGATTTTCACAAACTTCATAAGTTCCTCCATACTGTGGAAGACTCATTGTATGGAATGGTAGCCCATTCAGAGATTTACTTTGAAAAAAGTTTGTAAGTAACACAGCAACAATTTTATCTTAATTATGTGTCTTTTTTTTTTTTTTAAACAATTCCTTTTTATTAATTGCAGAGTTTATTTTCAAATTTGTTTATCTTCTGTATGTTACATTTCTTGGCCTTAAGGAATTCTTTTCAAGAATATGAAGAATAACCAGGAGACTTGCTATCAGTCTTTTTAGTGGTCCATATTTTCATTCTTGCATCTTTTGATGGCTCTTCAGAGAATAAAAAAAAGTTATTTAGGGTACAGAAAAAGAAATAGAATCCTTGTTAATTCTCAGATGTTTATTTAATTAATTCAGCTATTAGGTAGCTTCTCTTATGATATAAAGGTTGTGGTTAATTAGGTTTTTTAAAGGTTTTTGTTAGGTTTATGAAATACAGGTCACAGTAGGTAGGCAAGGATTTCCACAAATTGCAAGACAATAATGTAGTGAATGGCATATGTTGCAACTTTCTGGTACACACAGGGCTATGACTCAGATTCTAGTAGTAATAGTCACAAAACTTCAGGAATCAACCTTATAGTAAAAACAGAGTTTATCCTGACCCCACCTGAAGTACTGCGTTCAGCTCTGTGGGCCCCAGCTTAAGAAAGACATGGAACTGTTAGAGCAAGTCCAGAGAACAGCCATGAAGATGATCAGAAGGCTGGAGCACCTCTGCTATGAAGACAGGCTGAGAGAATTGGGGTTGTTCAGCCTGGAGAAGAGAAGGCTCTGGGAAGACCTTATAGTGGCCTTCCAGTGTCTGAAGGGGCCTAGAGGAAATCTGGGAGGGACTTTTTAGCACAGAGTGTAGCAATAGGACAAGGCATAATGACTTTAAACTGAAAGGGGGGAGATTTAGATTAGATAAAATAAATACATTTTTTACATTTGGAGTGGTAAAACACTGGCACAAGTTGCCATAAAAGTTGTGGATGCCCCCTCTCTGAAACTGTTCAAGGCTAGATTGGATGGGGATTTGAGCACTCTGATCTAGTGGAAGGTGTCCCTTCCCATGCAGGTGTTTTGGAATTAGATGATCTTTAAGGTCTTTTCCAAGCAAAACCATCCTATGATTCTATGATCCTCTGAGTAAAAGTCACACTACTACTCCATCTGCAAGAATGTCTAATTTCTTAGTCTATGATCCTGTTAGTTGCATGTCAAGACAAGACCCAAGAGTTGTGTCAGCCATATTTAATGCCTTAGTTTATATGGAAATAAGCCAACATATGCTTTAGAAGAGATATTGAATGCTTCTGTAACTTAGTCTACATAGGAACCAAGAATTCCATACATGAAGTGAAAATAAAAATCTGGAAAGCAATGTTGACTTATTTTCAGCTACTTTATTTAGATAATAATTAATTTTATTTTATATTCCCTGATAAATTCCCATCCAAGTTGTATAAAATGAGAATAACTTTACATATCAGAATGCAGTTCTTCATTTTGCAAAGGAATTTGCTCATTTGGGGAGCAGTTGTACCCATTATGGTTTCTAAAGACTTACTGTTGCTTCAGTAAAGATTTACTGTTACCAGGAGTAATGTCCTAGTGAAATGAAGAGACAAATTTAAGAGCTATTGTTAGTACAGAGGAAGGCTGTAATATCACAATCAGGAAGAGGACTGAAGTGTAAGTATAATAAAGAAGATAAAAGTATTTCACTTAATTACATTACTGCAAGTACAAATTAGTTTAGAAATTAGATCATTGTGCCTAACTATCAAAAGAATAAGGTTGCAGAATTGCCTTCCTGAAGTGTATTTTCCTTTGTGGAAAAAACCCAACTGTATGCTTGAAGACAAGAGTTAGATTGCTTATAACAATGTTTATATAGAAGTGGCACTCAAAATAGCAAATAGTAAATTTTATGGGTCAAGAAATAAACAGTAATGGGAATTGCAAATTGGGTTTGATTTGTCTTTCAATCTCTCAAGTAATGGTATTAGCCTTAAAATAAATACTGAAATGTAATAAAGTAGTGACAGACAAAGCATTCCATTTGGAAAAAAGGGCTTGAGAAACTTAAAAAAGAATAAAGAATAAAAATATTTTAAAAGCCACTTTTTTTTTTTTTTTTTGCATTTTGTTGTCAAGACTGAAAAGCATGTATTGTTTTTAGCAATTTTTCAAAAAAATAAATTGATAAACTAAATATTTCTCCATGAATGCACTACTTAGATTAGAAAATTATCTGTTTACCAGAATTGTAGCATTTAAGACATATAAATCTGCCAATGCACCATTTAAGATACCATACCAGGTGCATTCAGTATTTGCAAAGGGAAATTAATGGGAAATTCCTGATGATGTTATGTGTGCTTAAGCACACTTTTAATATTTCTACACTTTTTTTGTTTATTGTTTTGTACTCCTGTCTATACCTGTTATGGATCAACAACTCTTGCTCTACTCTGACACAAGTCTTACATCAGCACATTACAGACTTGCTGTATTCCTGTCTGAACAATTTTATAATGAATTGAGTCTCAGTGAAAATTAATAATTAAGCACACTTTCTTGGTTTTTATTTGGTTGTTTGTTGTTTGTTTTTTTTGTCTAAGTGTATGTCACAATATAAAAAAATATGTTTTTAAAACTTGATAGAACATACACAATACTGTTATATTGATTGCAACAATTGCTTTTAATACTTATGGCTCTAAGCTGTGCACAGTACTTTATCTGGCAAATAATTTTAAGGTACAATTGTGCAGTGAATTACTAAAGTGTAAGTGAAATACTCTGTTTTTTGGGGCATAGAAATATATCCATCTCTTACAAGCATGAATTAGCAAATTAAATATTAAGCAAGAGTTTGAGTATTTGCACATTTTTACCAAAACAGCACTTGGGTTTCTGGTGTGATATTGAACTATGTCAGTAATCCATCAAAGAAGCTTTCTTTCTCTATTGTCTTCCAGTGACCCAACAGTTACGGATCATGGACAATCCCTGGTGCAGCCCTTGAGCCCTCAGTTGTTTAAACATCTAGAAATTTTCATCTGTAGACAGATCAAGATTCAGATAGAGCTGTTCAATACTTTTAATTTAATATTTATTCAGCTGGGTATGAATATCTTGATGTTACTGAGAGACTTCATTGCTGAATAGGGTTTTATGTGGTAGATTAAGATAAAAGAATATTATCAATACTCTATTGGGGGAAAATCTAGATATCTGCTAAAAGACCAAGTATCAAATGGGTTATACAGAAATTGGTTGCAAGAGGAACCTTAAAGTGATGGAAAGAGCAGTGGAATAGAAAAGTTGAATGTATTGTGCAGATGAATAGACCCTTCAAGTTGAGAAAGCTTAATTTTAATGAGTAGGGAAGTGTTGCAAGTGAACATATATGTATGTGTGGGCTTGTGTATCTCACTACTTACATATCTGTCTCAAGGAGTTAGAGACTGAATTGATGAGATAGTTTAGAAGACTGATAAATCTGGCCAGCTTTAAACTTTTTAATATACTTTACTAGATGGGTATTCATTAACATTTCATGCTCATTCTTAATCATTATTAATCACTTTCACAGCATATTCAAAGCAGTTAGTTATTAGCACTCATATCCTAAATTAGCTGTGAATGTACAATATGCTACATTCAGCAGAGTACTTCATGGTCTGTGTCCTCAAGGGTTGAAGTGATGAGGCTCAAGAGGTCTTCAGAGAAGGAAACTGCAACTGATATGAGGGTCTTCTTTTCTCTCCTCCATATTTGATTTCTTCTTTTTTAAGATTATTCTGTCTCTTGGCAGCATTTAGTCCACCACTGCACCATATGACTGTACTGTGCAACATTGAGAGATACTACTTCCCCATGCTGGGGCAGTTGCCATACCCTGTTGCTTGGCCATTTTTGTACCCTTGCCTTAGCAGCCACTTCTTTCTCTCCGCAGGAATCTAATGATGAATAACCAGGAATCAGTGAATTGTCATTTGGGGATTTCTGTTTTCAACTTTGAACATGTTTTCAAGTTCTGAGCTTAAACTGTACATCCTAAAAAGAGACATGTGGTATTAAGGCTGCATTTCACTCAGATGGTTCTCAAAAGAAGTCTATTAACAAGTCTAGCAAGCCAGGGCTCTTGTGTAGACAGTGTCGGGCACAGTTAGTACACGGTCTGAAGCCTGTTCCTGC
>NW_009953761.1:6144168-6150696 GCF_000747805.2 Chaetura pelagica | reverse complement strand
CTATTATTACTAGGGAGCTGGGTACAAAAATGCTTATGTATTGTTTATCGATTATACTACATTAGTGTGCTCATATTTGGATTAAAAATAGGAGAAAATCAATGAAATCCTTCTCAGAGAGCTGCTTCTTTTGTTTATGCAACTGGAGTTTGCTTTGGCTGCAGAAGGGAATGTCTGAGAGCTGAAGAGGCCATGGCATTGTCAGACGTTTGGGGAAAAAATGATTTCAACAAGAGTATTGTATAAACCTGATAGGCACACATGCAGTTAAAAAAAAAAAAAAAAAAAAAGGGCAAGAAAGCCAGAAGTTGCCTGTTGAAGACAAGAGAAAACATAATCTTGGGAGAAATAAAGCATAAATATTGTGTTTTCAGCCTTCTGTGACACTGAGTGAGTATATCCAACTAGATCTTATTTCACTGTTAATGGATATTTCAGGCCTTTGCTGGTGTTTACAGAAACCTCCTAATATTTTGCCTCTGAAATATTTCTTTGTTAGTGCTCTAAAGGATCTGACAATACAAAGGGGTTTTTGTTGTTATTTTTTGGGGGGAGGTTAGGCTATATTTTGCCACAGAACTTTACTTTTAAATGCAACATCAATAATACATTGCCAGTTTTAGAGAATTATTCAATAAACTGTCCATCAGTCCATAATGAAGTTTAAATAACAAAAGCAATAGTATCTTTTCAGATTTTTATTTTAACAATATGGCATCATGCTAGAGATTAGCTTCTCCTGTCGGCCAGGATAGCACAAGTGAAGCAAAATATCTGTAAGCAAGAGGAAGATTCTTTTGATATGGAGATTGCAGCCATCCAAGAAAACTGTCATACAGGTTGGGCAGCATGTAGGATTTCTGAAATATCTGAAATAACTATTGCAAAAAGCAAGAAGGTTGACAGCAATGGAAATGAGAGAGCACACAAGTAGTATTGCTTTGCTTTGGAGAATTATTTCTAGGATTTAAGATAAAACAGATACAGTCTGAAAACTAGATGAAATATTGCTTTAATTTTAAACAAAAATAATGATCTGGGGCTGGGGGAGAGGGAACCAAAATGTTTCCATAGAAATTTGTTGTAAGGAAAAATCGTAGTACCATATCCTCATATTGTAAATACCACTTTCCATTTCTGCATTCTGAGATAACTGAGATATGGAACTAGAAGTGTAGTAAGAATGTTTTTTACCAGATTTTGCCTTGGCTGTAATAATGAAACTTCAGAGGAAAGAAAGTTTTGGGCATTTACACATCTCTTTATCTGACCTTAATGATACAAAATTTTTTAGGGAAAAGAATCATCAAACATGTGGAGGTTAATAAGAGTAGCATAAAATGGAAATGAATTTATTGGTTGTAATCTGCTAGTTTTGACTATTAATTTCTGTTGACTTTTTTACACATGAAATTGTCTTCAGGAGAGCATTTGATATTATGTAAAATTGGAGAATATTCATTAGAACAGAAAGTAAGGAATCACAAAGTACTCTCTCTCTCTGCAAGGAATATGGCAAAATAGAAAAATTTTTCTATTGAACCAATGAGCATATCTGAGAATGGGCTAGACAGCTTTGCCAGCCAAGAGGGAGATTGAGTCACTGAATGATCTTGAGGAAGCTGAGTAACAGAAATGAAAATCAATACTATAAAGTACAAGTTAATGCATTTTAATACTGTAATAAGAGTTTTAGTCAAGAAAAAAGGATATTTTACTGTAAGATAATCAGCTAAAGTATTTCCAGTAGAACTGTAGAAATACTAATGTAAACATTAAAATGGCTTATGACTCATCACCTGAAATACTATGCAGAAAGGTTTTAAAACAGAAGCAGGTGAAGAGGCTTCTGGAATAATCACGACATTAGAATACCTGAATTAAGAAAGAAAACTTTAAGAACAAAGTTATTTTAACCCTGAAAAGCAGAGGGTGAGGAAGTCTAATTATTGCCAGTAAAAGTATCAGGAGCCTTTTTGAAAAAGCAGTAGCAGAGTTCAGTGGGTGTAAGAGAAGACCACTCAGGCAGTCATGCATTGTATTGAATGAACAACTTGGTTTTGTGAGCTCACTAGCATTCAAAAGTCCAGTCTTTGTTTCCAATCTGTGCTATGAGTTGCTTACTTTAGATTGGTTTGCATTTATATCTGAATCCCCCCAGGATAAAGGGTCAAATTTAGAGATTATATTTTTTTTCTCTTCTGCCCTTTTTCAGTATCCCTTCATATTTTATACCATGTCTTCTAGAGGGGCACAAGGGAAGGTTCTCAGGTATTTCATGTGACCTTTTTGTTTAGGTGATGCTTGTATTTACGGATTTGATATTTTCCATCTACTTTCGCAAAACTGGGTGTTGCGAAGACAATTGTAGCAGACCAATACCAGCATATTGTGAGACAGTTTCTGCTTGAGGCTGTCACCAAAAACAGAAGGAAAACATATCTAATAATTGTGCACCGCTGAAATTAAAGGAAAGCTGAATTTTATATTCAGGAAAAACTGAAGATCATGACAGTGGGAAGAAAGACACACCTTCAGAGCAAGAGAGAGATGTAAAGATTCTTGATCAAATATGCACCTGTTCAGGGTCAAAAGCATTGAAGGAATAGAAATAAAAAATTGGCTTTGCTGGAAGCATGGTTCTGAAAATGTATGTCTACAACCTGTTAATCAGCTTTAGGCACTGATGTTGATTTTTTTTATCTGGGTAAAAGAATGTAACTCTTACCCAGCTGCTATCTGCAATTGGTATAGATGTTTTTATTGAGTTGGGTTTTTTTGTTTGGTTTTTGGGTGTTTTTTTTAAACCTATATGCTTGCTGAGTCTGAGCATTCTAACATTTTCTAAGTATGTTGCTTTAATTTTATGCTGTGAACTCTTTTTATGCAAGACAAACTATACTGTGAAGAGTCTTGTCAACAGATTAGGCACAAGGTTTATTTTTGTTTCTCTTAGCAGCTTTCTAAGTATATCAGTGTCTTAAAATTGTGTTTGCCTACCCTTAAAGGCTTCTTAGGACAGCAGAAGTATGACTTTACATTAACATCTGGTTTGTTTCTGGAACCTGGGAAGACTGAAACACATTTGCAGTCAACATTGTCAGCTTCTAATTTTAGCTCTGCTTCCCAAATAAGGCTGTCTCCTAACTACTGAAACCAGCTGACCTACCTGGTGATCATATGGGTTTACAAAATGCTGGGTGAAAATCTGCGAAGTCTAACATATAGTTGGATAACTGTGTTTTTAACTAAACTGAGGATTTAAAAATGTGATTATAAACCAACTTATGAGTTGTAATCTATAATAAGAACATATTTATATTCCCTTAGTCCTTTTTGGAAAATTTGATTCTGTCCAAGTTGTTTGAGTTGGATTGTTGGATTGTTGTTTGTTGTTTGTCTTTTTTTTAGGTTACATTAGGATTTTAACAAGTTGCCATTGATCATTTTATAGTTGTGTTAACCTTTCTGCTAAGAATGGGGTTGTAGTTGGTATGCAACATTATAGTTATATTGTTTAGAGACTCTGTCAGGCTTTTATGAGAGAAAGATGTGTTCAGTGTGTGTATCTTATATTTTCTATTGCATAATTCTTACTCATGGATCCACTGCAGATCTTAGTAACATCATAGGGCCAAGTTTTTTTAGGTGAAGTGTTATCTTTATTGATACAGTATATTATGAATGAAATAGATGATGAAAATTAAAAATAACAAGTCATTAGTCTAAAATTCAGAGTTCTCATATATATCTATTATTCTGAAAAAAGTTAATTAAATGTTAAATTTACTTCATAAACAAAAAGCTTATTTCCATAATATCAATCCAATATAGAATATATGCTAGCATGAGTTATTCTCAGGTTACTCTTAGGGTCTTGATATTTTAATCAACTATTTGCAGATCAACTGTTCAACATCCATGCATTGCTGTGAATGGTTGGAAGTTGTATTTCTCTTTTTCTGATAAAGATAATTTGCAGGTTTTCTTCATCCTTCTATAAATCCCTGATGTTTTCTGTCTACTCCATTATTTTTCTTAAGTCCCTGTTTTTCTGTGCCACACACTCTCAAGTGCTTGCACGTTCTTCCAGCTTGGCAAGCACTTTTGCACAACAAATTCAGCTGTGATTTTTTACCAGGCACCATGCTTTCAAACTGGGGAATTTAGTCTTAGGTGTCATACATAGCTGTTAAATAGCGCCATTTTCTGTATGTTTTGAGGATCTAATTTTCCTCATGATCTTCCATACAAATGTTCATATTTTCTAACAGAATGAGATTGAAGAAAGCTTTGTGGTTCTTGGAATGGCTTCAAAAACTTGTCCTTTGGTTAATCAGAAGAGACAGACTAGCATATGTATATCTCCAGTTATGTTGAAAAGACTGCTAATTGCAGTGCAAAACCTTAGGCATAAAAATAAAACAAAATGCAGTGTTCAAACAGCACACATCTGATGAGAATAAGGCAAACATGTATGAGAAGGAAACTGAACACTTTAGAGCAAACCCCTCATCTGGTATCATAATTTGTGCAGTGTGCTTTTATTTTAGAATTAAAAACATGGTCTGCTGATTTAGTAAGGTTTTAACTCAAGTGTTTTACAAACAATGTTTCTTGTTTAAGGTGTTAACAGAATGAATGTTCTGTATTTTAGTCTCAGCGGAAAACCTGGAAAAGAGCCTGAAGCATATGGAGAGGCAACTCCAACAGCTTGAGAAGGATTTGCAGACTTTTCCAGTTCCTGAAGATAAGCTCGATAAATTTGTAGCAAAAATGTCAATATCCTTTAGAGTATTCTTTAAACAAACAAAACCAAATCACAGAAGTAATTTAACTGCACTACCTTAAACTTTAAACTTTGCATAAATTCTGTCTAGTCTTTAGCATTTATTTTTGAAAAATGCAGCTTTCTTTTTCCCCTCTCAAAAACCAAATAACATGAACTGTCCGATTAAGGGATTCATTTGCAGTGAACAGAATGAGTAGAAAAATGCTTACTGTCAGGTTTTACACTCTGTATAAGTTTCTTAACTTAGTGAAGAGTAGTTATTGTAGAAATGTTAACCATTTCAGTTTAAATGATTTTTCACATGAGAGTATCTTAGAAAAAAAATATCTGTCACGCCTGTGTATGCATTAGCACTGTGAATGTTTTTGTATACGCAACCACAGAACCAAAAAAGTTGTCTTATTTCAGTACTGAGATTCATAGGAAATGAAAAGTGGTTTCTGGTCATATTTTTGCCAAATTCCATTTCTCACTATTTATTTCAAACCCTGCAGCCAGCTTCACTGGCTGCCTCCCTCATAAGAAGGCCTTGTGACACAAAGCTACTTAATTAAAGCAGAAAAAAAACATTCTTTCACTTCTATAAATCCCTCCCTGCCAGATGATGGTCATACATGCTTGGCACTGAGACTAACCTGGAAGCAGAAATACCACCAGATAAAGAAGCAGGTTGAAATTTCCTCAGGAGGCATGGTTAGGTTATTACCTAGCTGGAAGACTACTTTGCTATGTACAAAGGCAGGGGGACTCAGCAGACATTCTTCATGATTAATCTCATACTCTTAAATAAAAGATGTCGAGCAACCCTGAAGCCAAGTGAATAAACCAGTTCTTGCTGCATTAGGGTCAGTTTCCTCTTCAGTAGACCAGCTGCAATCAAAGTGTTTACAGCTTAGCTTTAGGCCTAGTCTGGACAACATAGGTTGTCTGTAACCTTTCAATATCGCTACTAATGTTTTTGTAAGGCCAGGTATTTTGTTGGTGAGATGATTCTATTTGATTTTGTTGCAGGCTTTTTTCTTCCAAGTCAGTGTGTTTGTGAGAGATATGTTACAGCCCACCAGCATGGTATCTCTATAGTATGAAACATCAGTTTTGTCCCTGAAGAAGCCAGTAGCATAATAGGAGAACTAGAAGAGATGTCCTGAAGGCATAAAGTGGAAGTTAGAGAAAAATAAATTCCTGATAGCTTTCTCAGAAATATTGCCAGAATTATGCAAAGTCTGTGCTTGGTTAAGAAAATTCCCATGTAGTCTAGCAAGTTAGGTATGGGAAGCACTTAACAAGAAATCTAACCTATTAAAAAGGACAGACTCTTCTTAATCCATTACAACAGAGTAGGATGGGCTATTTTAGTTGGAAGGGATCTATGGCGATCATCTAATCCAAAATAATCATGGTGCTGGCAATTAAAATACCCTATAAGCTTTTCCATTTTGAAGCTGAGGATTAGGGTTTGAAGAGATAGAGAATTTCATATTGAGCTTTCTTTGGAGATGTAGCTATAAAACTTCCGTACCTCTAAAATAGATATAGAAGAAATTAGCAAAATTCAGTTGAGGATGAATGAAGAATATCCTGAACAAATTAGCTTAATTTAAGAAGTAGATCACAGGAAAAGTAAGTTCAGGAACAAATACGTACTTCTATGCTAAGATCAAACATCTGGAAAAAAAAAAAAAGTATTTTATGTAAGATGCTTCATTTCCCTTTGTGTTATTGACATATTGGGCATT
>NW_009953761.1:6124573-6144063 GCF_000747805.2 Chaetura pelagica | reverse complement strand
ATTCCTGAAGCTTGATGGAAGGATGTGAGTGGAATGCTGTGAAATAAGGTTATAAATTGTGTTTAAGATAGAAGAAGTCACAGTTGTAGAGAAATAGTGTGAAAAGGTAAAATATAATAAAGGTCAGATAGGGTCAATAAATACCATAACTTTTCTAGGGTTTGAAATTCCATCCCCATAAATTAAGAGCATTAGAGCAGTTTACTGATTGCTTAAAAAGGATAATCATCTTACGAAATGCAAAGGAGGATCTACGCCTTGTCTTTACAAGCCTCTCAAAAGCTGTAATTCTGCCAGGGAGGACATAGGTTGTCAATGTATGCCAAGAAGATAAGCTGTAGCCATAAAGCTAAATTTGTTCTCTGCATCAGTTTTGTCTCGGGAGAACTTCTGCTGACCGCAGTATGCAATATTTTGGATGGAAGGATGATCTCAAATGAAGAACTCAGTAGAATTTTTTTTAAAGGAAAATATAAAATAAATAGGAATAAATCCCCAGGAGTAACCAGTGGTCACAATAGGCTTGAATATATTTTAAAATTACCTCAGATAGAAACCTTCTGGACTACTGATTCTTACATGAACTAAGTTAGCTGAAAATGCCACAGGAATCAAAGATGAAAAGAAGCACCTGAGTTTCTTTAAAAAGGGCTGCAAGGAGGATATGCAAGTCTGGCTTCTCTACAAAGAAAATTCATGGGAACTAAATAAAAACAGAACCAACATGCATATATGGGAGATATAATACGATGTGGGAGAGTCAGCCTGGGTTTTGTAAAGAGAAACCATCTCTTGCAGATCTATCGCGGCATGCAGATAAATGTTGCACAGTCACTAGAGCATAAATGAATTTCTATGCACCTTTCAACAATATGTATTAACAAAGACTTTCAAGGAAATAAATTTTGTAGGTCAAAAGTGGAATTATTCTTTTTTTCTGGATTAATACCTTTTAAAAAAAGCTCTCATGTCAAAAGGGAGATACTGGCAAGATGCTGACAAAAGAGCAAATGAACTTCCATGAGTATGTAGGTTAATAGATATGGAGAAAAAAACCCATTATATTAGAACAATTGAGAACAATTGTAGTTAAGAATAAAGAGAAAACAAAAAAAATCAGTATACTCCTACCTACGGCGTTTCCATCACCTCATCTTGTAAATATATTTTATATCTAGTGATGTGGCAGAGATGGCAGACAACACTGACAATGATCAGCAGTAGTCAATGATTTCTGCATAAGGGATGTTTTAAAAGATTAGGACTTTGAAGGTGGAAAATCAAGTATTTAAGTATCCAGTATTCATCCCATGTGAAATACTGTCCAGTAAAATATACTAACAGAAAAGTTTAATTACGCAAAAATTAAACTGTAGCATTTACTTTTAGGATGTTGTAGAGGCTGAAAATATAAATTAATTTCATGTAAGTTCTAGATAGCTAAAACCAGTATGTCTGGAGCTATTAAACACAGTATTCCAGAGGTAGCTTTAGCTCAGAAAGATCACTAACATGCAGACTGTTAGAAACTAAATACTACATCAGGGGAATTATCATGCTATGCTTACCAGCTTTCCTTCCTGTTTTCCCTTATTGTTGGGTATTGACTGCTTTCAGACACAAGTGAGATGAGTATTACCAGCCATACTATGTATTTCATTGTATTAGACTCTTCAAAGATAATATTTTGAACAGTTAGTATTATGAACAGGAATATTTTGCCCTTACCTACTCCGTCTCCCAGGAGACAGGCAGTAATTTTAAAACAGTAAAGTTGCATATGGTTTCTTGTAATATCTGTGAACACACTAATTAAAGAAGCTTGCTTTTAGAAAAACAGGAACTTCAATAAATTACGAAGCAAAAAAGGTTTGATGTAAAGGTTAGATAATCCTGCACAGCGTGATGAACCCTGGACCTGTCTTTACTTTTATTCCTGTGACAAGGAAAGCTGAATGATGCTGATGTCTTGAAAAGCATGCAGCGCATAAAAAGAAACCAGCAGGAAATTTGAAAAAGGAAGGACAGTGCTTTGTTGGAAGTAACTTTTCATCCTGAGTACAATTAAGCTCCACAGACAAGCAGGCTATTATATCCTGTCGCTAAATATCACAACCCAAAGTCTCCTAATGAACTGATTAGCATTCTTGTTTCTTTAGGAAGTCAGATATATGCACAGTTGGTGCACTCTTTTATTGCCAAAGTCTAGTTATGAATATTTCTCCTATATATTAGTTTGTGCTAGTTTGTTAGTCATCTTATATATAATAGCTGCAAAGAAGTTATAGTTATTATTGCAGTTCTTCTGTTTGCTTTAATTATGAAAGTGAAATAATATTGGATTGTTATTAATCTAGAGTATTAAATCCAAAGAGTGAAATGTTCAACAAAAGGCATAGTGAACAAAATACACTTTTATGGTCAAAATAAAAATTTATAAGGTTTATGGAGAATATTTAAATTGCATATTAAAAGCTTAATTAAGCAATTTAGTCAACATGCTCTTTATCAGTCCAGATTTCATCTCATGATTTTCTAAGTAGCAGCTGAGAAACTCTTGACAGGTTTCATCCTGCCCCTAAATGTAGTGTTCATTTTTACAGAAGCTTATGGAATTAATACTTGAGAGACTGTCAGTTGGATGCTGCCTTTCAGCTAGGAACAGAGTTTTTTTAATCAGTTCTCTGTTCCTCTTTCCTTGTCATTTAAGTTGATTTGTTGACATTATTAAATGAGAAGGAGCAGCACTTCCCCAGGTCAGAGCCTGATTCAAGTGAGGCAGAAGAAACCCATTGCAACTGCAAGGAAGAGACTACACACTTCCTCTAAACCATCAGTTACTTAATCAGCCTCATAGTTTGAGTTTCTTACTGTGCAACATAAACAAACTGAGGTCTGTAAGATGTCCTTGCATCCCAAGCACTTTGGGGGATTACAGTACCTGAGTTTGTTAGGTGAAAAAAGATTGTATGTTGCTCTTTGGGAGAGGGTCAAGATGTTGACTGTGTGGACAGTTATCAAGACAGGGTTTTGGCAAGCAACATAACTTTAAACATATAACCCCTTACACAGTTCATTAACATCTAGTCTGTATTTCAGGTGTGTATTACAGCTGGCACTGGTTTTGCTCGTAATATATGGGAAATACTCAGTGGATGCAGCAGCTCTGTGTGGTACAAATACACATCAATTTGTTTTAGTATGATAGCACAGAGATCAGTAAGAGAGTGTGAGCCAAGAAGAAGGTATTCTTTGGCAAAGCCTCTTCAGATGGTACAAATTTTAAAAACATAAACATTTCTGTGTGTTTCTTGAACTATTATATTCCGATGCATAATTTTACTGTTTTACCTCACTATATGTAAATAAAAGGAAATCTCCAGGACACATTTTTCAGACAATTGCAACTGTTTTCCCAAGAACTTGATGTGGAAACTCCTCAACAGAGCCCTACCACATTCACATCTTTTGGCCTTAGTAGAAAATAATTTGTTGAAATGCTGGTTTGAAGTGACCTCAAAGTCTTTTTGCACTAGTTTTCTGGCACCAGTCTTTAAAGAGTTTGCCCTGGTTTTTCTGAAGACTATTGCTGTCTAGTGTAGTGGCAGTCTCAATTCCATTTTGAAGATTCTGCTAAAATATATGCAGCGTCTATGCACCTGTTATTCCTTTGTTCTTATGCAGATTAATACTCCTTTTTCAGTTGCCTGCACTTAAAACATAGTGCAGTTTTTTGGGAAAAAAACCACAAATGGTGAATATCGGTCTTTTAAGGAAATGTTTGGTACAGATTAATATTTCTTATTACCTGTTCTAAGGTAACAGCTGCTTTTACTTGTCTTGATACTCCTCACTATATTAGTATTTTATATATCACCATATATTAAAATCAGTATAAACTTCAGACAAGCAATTCACTATAAAAAGAGCTTCCAGGAATATGCAAGATGACACATATAACAGTTAGAAACTTTGCCACAGATATTATTCATCTCAGCCCTACATTGCTTTCCTGTTCCATTAATGAACAGAATGATCTGTAGTCCCATGAGTCCAAAAAGGCAGTCTGTGAACTGAAGACACTTCAGAAAAAGTTAACAAATAGCTAACTTCTTGATTTCCTTTTCCTCCCACCTGTGTTACAGCTCTGCTGTACTTCTGTCTTCATTCATCCAAAGCCAATGAATTGTGTAGCTGATAATGCATATACATCAACCTGTTCATAATAATTACAGATGGGATTGCTGTACTCAGTAGTATTCCCTGTTGTCTCCAGTTTAGCTAGTGCTGGCTAACAAAAGCCATATTTAAGAAAAAAAGGAAGAGGACTTATTAAGCACCTAAATTGAAGCACAGTCTCAGTAGGATGCCAAGAGCTTAGGTTATCCCATAATGCACCAGATGGAAAATAAAAATCTCAGGATTCCTTGTGACTGGTGTTGAAATACTGGACAGTGAAATATCTTTCCAGAGTGCTGTATTTTGAGTTTAAAATTGTGCATCATGTACTCAAGAAGAGTCAGTTTTAACAGGATAAATTGAGCAGCCTATATGGATGCTATTAGCATAGCTGTGAGTTTAAGTTTAGCTATGTCTTGCAGAATATCACAAAAAATTTGTCTCTCTCACCTTCCTACTTCTCAGGGGGTTTTTTTAGGATATACTCTGGCATATCATTCATTTACAAGATGATATATGCATTTTATCACTAATTTTAATATTTTTTTCCTCAGGTTTTTTCCTTCCTAAATGTTGTGGTTTAGGCCCAGCTGGCAAAATGTAACCACACATCCACTCACTCATCCTTCCCCCCAGTCACCAACCCAACACACTAGAAAAACTGAAGAAAGTTACTGGAATGTTTAATGTATGGCTTTTATATACACTGACAATAAAATACATTTATTGAATTTTCCTTTACCATTCTACTCCTTGGAAATAAACAGGTTCATAATTGCAAAAAGTACAGTAGTTTTCCCAAAGTTTTGTTAACGATCTAAGAATCACAAATAAGTATCCTAAATTGTAGGATCAAAAATAAACAGAATGCAGAGATGCTTCATTCTAGCTTCATTAATTTTACTGTTCTCCTTTATTACACTTTTTTTGTTGTTTTTGTTAGTTTGGGTTTCTTTTTGAACTGCTGACATTTCTTTAGATGGTCCTAATTTGTGTTTTGTTAGGTTGTGTTTCTCATAAACCTTTTTTTATTTGATAATTGGACAGCTGTTATTTACTAACTTCTTATCAACTGTTCTTGCTGTCCCACCAATAACTTTTTAACATCCTTCATAATTTTAAAGAAACTCAGCTCTGAAGGGTAGTTTCCTGTAAGCTTGGTGCATCTTGGGAGCTAAGTAAGGGAGAGATTCAATTTGATATGGAAAAAGCAGGCCAACAACATCAGTTCTCCTTGAGCTGTTTGAGCCAGTCAGCACAGGCAGTCTGAGCTGTATCTTATAAAGTCAACAGAAACATGAAAAGAAGCTCATAATGGCAAAAGAGTGTTGTCAGAGGAAGAGAAAGTCTGAAATCAAGTGGTTGGGGGGTGAGGGAAGGTGTCTCATTTAAAATCATCAACATCTAGGCTTTAGTTAGTCCTTTTCTACAAGGCTGTCATAGTGGATACTGCTCTGCCCTTACAGATCCAACTAATAGCCATCTTACTGTCTAATTTGCATGTTTTGAAAGTGCATTAGTTCTCCTTTCCTGCATGTGTCTGAGAACATTGTTGTATGACTTTCTGGCATGGGTTCTAAATCACAAAACAAAAACTTAACTGTTTCCTTGGTACTTTACAAGCAACGTTGACAACCCAGAAGGTCGTTTAGTAGCAAAATTCAAATGAGATTCAACTTCTAAACAAAACTGAAAGAAGAGTGCATCACAAAAAACCTGAAGAGTGAAAGCAGGAACCCAGCAGTGAATTGGTAGGATGTATTTAAAAGAACACGGTGGACAAAAAATCTGTTTGTCTAGATGTTATTGTGCTTGACTAAAAATCCTGTGCTTCATGAAATGAAGTGGCAATAGTCTATACAACTAGTATAAAGTTTACAAATACAGTAAATTCTTTTCTGGAGTAGTTGGGATATGGACAATTGGTAGTAGAGGTAAAATTGCCATTTCTTGTCTTTTGTAGTCTTTCCTGCCTCAGGAAAATAATGGAATATAAATATTTGTTTAGCTCTTGTTTCATTAAAGTAAACACTTTATGAAGTTGTCCTACATAAGGAAATGACTACACATAACATTGAGGTCCTTTGACAAACTGCATTATCGAAAGTCTTGAATAAACACAGGTTTTAAATTTCACTTATGGGGTATTTTGTTGCTGTTTGTAAATTGTCTCTTGTAGAGGTAGTTCTATTGTTTTCAGCTCTAATCTAATTAAGTTGTATTGACATTGCAGATAGCCTTAGAAAAAGCATAAATATGTGATGCAGCCACCAGGAACAGAAAGTAATGCATTGCTGTTGCTGCAACAGGATTTTAAAAGCAAGCTTTTAAGATGAAATTTTTAGTCTTTCATGGTGTTTACTTTTAATATGGTTTAATTTTGTTTATTAATATTTCTATTTTACTCTGATTTTAGTTGGAATTATACTTTTTCTTGATGTATTAAAGTATTCAGGTTAGTTATTGGTATCTGTGCCTAAATATAATGTAAATTGTAATTTATATACCTAAATCTTTAGCTTCAATAAGGAGACAGTGATACTAAATACGTTACATAGGTGCTTGAAGTTAGATTAGACGTATACTTTCAGTTTCATGCAAAATTACATGCTAATGGAATAAACTTTAAAGTGATAAAGAAAACTTGATGAAAGCACCCTGATTTATTCATAGGCCTAATATACACAGTGAATACTAGGAAGGTTATATGACATGGAAGGAATTATTTTGAATCTTTATTTGCTGTAAATGAAAAATGTATGTGAAATGCAGATCACTGTAAGTAAAAATCATGGGTTTACTTGGATTCACTGAGTATTTTTGCAGCCTTAACAGCCATGTACAGCTTTCTAGTTCATGCCAAAGAAGATTTTCAGAAACTTTCACGGATGCACGAGAACATGGAAAAACTCTATCAGAATGTGATGGGATATTATGCTATTGATCTGAAGAAAGTCTCAGTGGAGGAGTTTTTAACAGACTTAAACAACTTCAGGACAATGTTCATGGTATGGTCTGTTTATTTTATGCCTAATGTTGCTTGGAAAAAATTTTTGCAATCTTTCAGATACTGAGTAAGCTAAAAAGAATTTTCTTTCTCCTCAAATGGTATCTGATACATCAGAAATGTATATTCTAAATTCTTAGGTTATTGTAAGGTATTCTGAATTCTTATTTATGGATTATTTCTTTCTGAAATAATTAGAAATTCCTGATAACATTGGATTTAATTCAAAACTGAGCCTCTTATATGCATGTATAACCTGAAGGGAAAAACCTGAAACTAACTTTTTGAAAGACAACTACATTTTCTGTTTAAAGGATGCTTGTTTTTTACTTAAAAAAATAAATATTATAAGAATTGTTCTATATTTATAATTCACACTCTTGTATGCAAAATCCAGACCCAGGTTTTTATTTTGTTTAAGTTTTCGTTTGCCTGCAACAACTGATCAGTGTCAAGGTTGGCATCTGTAAGTAGGTTCCCTGCAATGGAAACTCAGAACTCCTTGTCTTGGCCGAATCTGTTTATAAGCTCTTTTTAATTTTTGTGACAATAGATTGTCTAGGTTTTGGGGGTTTATGCATTTTAAATGCTTACTTTATTATTTTCTCTTTTAAAAGGATGAATTAATATTTTCAATATTTGAATCATATTTTAATAACAGATATTAGGCCGATACGGGTTATTGGATAGTTCCTTTTGTGCAGAGCTCAGAACATTCTTATAACTATAATTTAGACTCAGTGTTCGTTTGCAGAGCTTTGACTTAAAGTCATCTAAAATGATCTTGTGTGGAGGTTAGCTCTGTTGTTCTATCATAGGGTAGCATTGACATTACGTATACAAATGCTTGCATATATTAGCTCATCGTAAAAGCTCAAGCTCTTATTTAGGATTAATAGGGATTGCTATTTTTAGTGATTTATAACTATGTTCAGATTGGTAAATTTAGGGAGCCAGGGACAGGTTGTTAATTTTATGTGGAGGTTGTGGATATTTTCAGTTGGCTTTTTTTAAAGCTTTCTTTGCAAAAATAGTCTTTTCTCATTGATTCTGAACTCTTGGCTGGTAAGCAACTCTTTCTCAATGAAGAAATGGAAGAATAAAAAAGCAGATCCCCAGTTGTCTGTAAATTAATTAATTTGGATAACTTGGAAAAGGTTACTCTTGTCGCATCTGACTAACAGCTTAACTTACTGGCTATACTCCTGCAGCAATGTTACCTGAGCATGAGCTTTGTGACAGAATCCAAATCAGTGATCCAACTCATGCCTGTTGATCTGTAGAAAGATTAAATTAGTAATTTTATCATCTACTCCTCATTGCAGCCTGACTCTTATAATTACAACACACTTACTTAAGCTGCTTGCATGTTTCCCAGTCTAGTTTGATTTTACTTGGTTCATTGGGGTTTTTTTAAGATTTAATAGACATATCTGAGGATGCACATAGAGAAAAATACTTATTTTGTAGATATTGAGAAAGAGTTTGAAATTCCTGTGTTCATCTGTTTTAAGGAAAGGACTTAAACTGGAATCTCTATTTAGTAAACATATTGGAACATGTAAAGATTACTATGCCATTGCTACTTCAGAGTTAAATAGCTAAAAATCTAGAAGGCACAGTCTTCAATCAGAATCATTTTGCTTGGCAAGTTACGTGTGCCACATTTTTTAACGTGGGCACTGATCATGTTTTCCTAACTTGATCAGTGCCTAATTTGAAACTCAGAAGTCTGATTTAAAATTTGCTAAATATTATGAAATGGTTGTATTACTGTAATTTTTTATTTTAAACCACACTTCCCATTTCAGTGCTGTAGAATAAGAATTCTAAATGCTTAGGTTTATCTTGAATTGGAGATTCAAAGAAGTGGTTGTGCTTTACCTTAATATCCCTGTATTATTTTGTTGTGTCTGTAAAATTAGCACTGATGCTAACTTCTGCCTCAAAGCAGTGTTATAAAAATAGATTAATTAATGCTTTGGAACAGTTAGATATTATTGATGAGCAAGATGAAAGAAACTCTGAGGAAAATTAATAATTCTGTTTTGCAGAGCACAGTTTGAAGGCTATATAAAAAAGGTGTGTAGATAAGGCATTAAACCTCTTATCATTCAGTGACACTAAACAAAATAATTGAGTAGCTGCTCACTTATGAGACTTTTCTGAAAGATTTTTGAGATGCCTAGCATGAGACACCTGAGGTCTGATTTTCAGATTTGTTTAGCATTGGTCTTAATTCCTGACAGAAACTAAAGGTGGTTGGTATCCTAGAAAATTTAGCTGAAAAGAGTTTTAAATTTAGTGCTGAAAAATCATTGGATTCTTAAGAAGTCCATAGTTAAAAGACTACGTAATTCACCAACACCAACTATTTTTTTGTTCCCAATTACTGAAAGTATTAAAAGGTTTTAAAAAAATACATCTAAGTCTGGAGCTATCGACTTCAGGTTCATACCAAACTGAGCTGGAAGGGTCCCATCAGGATCACCAAGTCCAACTCCTGTCCCTGTGTAGGGCACCCCAAAAATCCCCCCTTGTGCCTGAGAGCATCAACCAAATGCTTCTTGAACTCAGGCAGGCTTGGTGCTGTGACCACTTCCTTGGGGAACTTGTTCCAGTGCTCAACCACCCTTGGGTGGAAAACCTTTTCCAGTACCTAAACTAAACCTCCCCTGGTTCAGCTTCCTGCCATTTCCCCAAGTCCTGTCATTGGTCACAGAAGTGAAGAGATCAGTGCCTGCCCCATCTCCTCTCCTCGTGAGGAAGCTGTAGACTGCAATGCGGTCACCCCTCAGTCTCCTCTTCTCCAAGTTGAATAATTCAAGTGCTGCTCCTCATAAGACATCCTATCCAGACCCTTCACCATCCTTGTGGCTCTCCTTTGGACACTCTCCAATAGCTTGATGTCCTTTTTGTATTGTGGTGCCCAAAATTGCACACAGTACTCAAGGTGAGGCTGCATCAGTGCAGAGTAGAGCAGGAGAATCACCTCCCTCGACCGGCTGGCAACACTGTGCTTGATGCACCCCAGGACACAGTTGGCTCTCTTGGCTGCCAGTAACTTCTTCTGGAAGTTACCTTTGCATGCTGTGCTGTAGGCTGAACACAGTGCTGTTGTATAAAGCAAATGTGGTCAGGCTGTGTCTAACTTTTTAGGCCTTTTTGAGCAAGGAAGTGTTAAGACATTTAAACTTTGAAATGCACATAGTGTGAGAGAGAAATGTGTGTATGTCTCAGCCAAGTTTGTGACAATTCTTGATATAAACATTTTACAGAGTTTGAGGCACCTATGTATTGCATTGAAAACAAAGAATATGTAGGATAGGATTTAGCTCTAGAGCATAGATCACTAAACATTGGCATCTGTATGTGAACTTGTGTCTAATATTGTGCTCTAGTCAAGGAAGTTGCATCCTCAGTACAGTTAGTGGGATTTGGAGAATTGTCTACCAGATGTCTCAAAGGAGACCTAACAACAGAGGTGCCTAGTATCCTGGAGAGGTGTCTTGAATGGTATCCAAGACATCATCAGCCTGAATTTTTAGATTATGAAACAGTACTTAAGGAAGACCAGTGTCTTTCTGGACAAATGCTGGAGGCAAGGTGTGGTATTCCTAAGCATCCAATTTTCATTGAATATGAAGGTGTGAGCTATTAAATCAAGCTCAGTTCATCAGAATCAGTAGAAAGGAAGAGACACCCACACTTGGATTACTGCAGTCTGATGCTGAGTCCTCATGGCATTATTTAAGGGGGCAAAAATAGATGCAAAGTAGAAATTTCCTTGGTCACTCTGTTAGGAAAGTGTGTAATTCTGCCAAAACTGTACTTACAGGTCACATTTGATTTTGCCCAGCAGTTTGTTTTACAGAATACCCAGCCTGCAAATCAGCAAATAATTTGTTAAAAATAATTCAATGCAGACTTGTAGCTTTTTGTAGTAGGTGCCTTCCTTCCTCCACCAGTATCAAGAAAATTGTCAGAGGTAACCCTGTAGAAGATACGGTTGAAGTACAGCTTTGCTTTGTTAAAAATTTCATTTCATTGTCACTTTTTATGATTGAAAGCTTATTCTTCTTCAGTCCTCAAAGACAGGTATTTCCTCACAAGATTTATGTGGGTTTTAGTTTGGTTTTTTTCCTTCCTTTGGTCACTGTCTATGGCAGTGATGCTACAAACAGTACCCATCAAATATTGCTGTTACCTTCTTTTGTCTGTGCTTCATACTACTCTTCAGTCCATTCTTACTGTTGTGGTTTTTTTTGTTTCTGAGTGGAGGCTGGACAATTTCCTGGTAAAAACAACACAAGACATTAATTACCTCTGCAAAAGTGCAGCCTTTACCACAGACCTAGTGAAAATGTTAGCCATTTTGTAAGAGGGGACACTATTCTATTGTAAAAGATAAGATTTTGTGTGTAACTGCATTCTGAAAAGGGAAACTTTCTGCAATGGAGAATATGTATGTCACTTTACATTGCATGCAAGCCACAGCAAAGCAGTGAGAATTTACCACTACAATAGCTACCACTAAAATAAAGAAAAGGTAGGCCTAACATAGCTCTGTTAAAAATAATTGAGTATGACACAGTTTTTTAAATATCTGAATATGCAGAAGAATGATTTAGAAACTTTGAAACTCCTAGTTCTGTTTTGGCTTCACCTGAAGCTTTGGGGTACTTACTTATAATTCAAAATAAACAGTATTGTACAGGTATTAAGCAGAAGCCAAGAATTTATAAACCCAATGAATGAATGCGTATGTGGATCAGAATAAGAAAAATGCACAGTTAACCCAAGCAGCCTTGTTTTGCTTGGCATAGTGGCAATATGAGAAAGAAAAAATGTTGAAAACATTATAGAAATACAAATAATAGCATACTTACAGTTTTGTAAAACCAGGTGGCTTCCTACATTAACTTTTTTATTCTTAAGAGTAATTTCTTGCTGAATTTAGAATCCCCACATGGGAGTAATTAATATGCTTCTAATGCATTTATTCTGAATTTGCTTAGTCTTCTGAATAAAATGTACTAAATATGGAATGTAAAATATTCAGCTTGATAAATTAAGGTGAGTTAGGAGAATTGATTTTAAAGCTTCTTGCCTCGTTTTTAGGGTTCAGTTTTGGTTTTGTTAAGACTTCACATGTAATGGAACTGTTGCTGTTTTTTTCACAGCAAGCAGTAAAGGAGAATATGAGAAGAAGGGAAGCGGAAGAAAAACAGAGACGTGCAAAAATAGCTAAGGAGAAAGCAGAAAAAGAAAAACAAGAGAGGCAACAAAAGAAAAAGCGCTTGTTAGAAATGAAAACAGGTAAGTAATGAAGAAAACATATTTTACCTAGCATGGTTATAAAGCTGCTATTTCATTATCTGAATGTGCTATGAGAAAGGACAGAATAAATTAATTATTTTAAACAATTACATTTTACAGCAAAGGGGTTCTTAAGTTTCTTTTTGTTAATGAGCTTCTCTAATTATCTGATTTTCTCAAGCTATTTTAGAACTTGTAGTGCTGCTTCGTGTTTTTTCTTTAGATTACATTGAACCTTGTGTGACCAAGTATAAATTCACTTATGCTCAGAATCCCTTACATTACCTGAAAACAGACATTTTTCTAAATCACAAAGCCATTTTCTTTCTTTTAACTAAGGTACATAATCATTTTTGTTCTTTTATGAGAATAAGCCCTTTCTGAAGTACTCTGGATTTTTCTTTGTCGATTGTTATTTCAATAGGTTATTTCAACACTGAGTTTCTGGAATCCTTCAGAATGATACATGATTTACTGTGTAAATTATCATGAGCTACTCTCATTTTTTTCTCTGAGCAGATCTTGTTAAACAGTTCCCCACTCAAACCCTGGTTGGCACCTTTGACATGAATGATTATCTGTCTCTTCCACATTTCACTAATAGCCAGAGTATGTGTTTAGTTTCAGAAATTATTCAAACCATAAATCTTTCATTTATTTTCATAAGAACATCCATGTCTTGAGGTGGGAGACTAAGACTTACTGTTAAGATGAAAAACCAGACAGCTGTCTTCTGAACACAAAATTCCTAATTCCTTAGAAGTAAATTGAAGACCCAATCAGAAAACTTCCAGTGACATTTTTTTTAAGCTCACAGAAGACATAGGAGGGTGCAGAAGAGTAGGAAAAGGTAAAACTGTTGTCTGTATTCATGCATGATTAGAAGTGTTTCAAAAGAGGTTAGATATTCTTATCTCAGACATGTTCATTTTTGACTGATAGTGCTTTGGATGGTAAATTGATATCTTTCAGGAAAAATTCAAGCTCTTCTCAAGGCCTCTTCTTCATAATGTCATGTTCAAGCTTTGAAACATACAGATGCTAATGTCAGGGATTTCTGAGTCATATACCCCCATGCATATATGTAGGGCTCTAGTAGTCAGACGTACTGCTTCAGCTCATGTAGCTTGGAACTATGTACCTGTGATTTACAGATCAGCTAAGTCAATGAGTCAATAGCTGATCTGTTTCTTAGTAGATTCAGTCTGGAATGACTGGTTTAAACAACAGTAGATGGGAAAAACTATGTTAGGATTACATGAAGTTATAAAAGTAATAAGTCTGATATTCATCAAATTGGCCACTAGTGCGTTGTTTTTTGTTCTTTAGAGGTCCTTGTAACATTTCTTATGCTTGGGTACAGCATAATTTTAAAGGTCTATTAGAAAACCCAGATTGTGACAGTGGAGAGTTCCTGTGGTAGATTTGTGTCAGGAAGGACAGCAAGGAAAATAAGAAAGTGGGGCTTGTTTTTTTTTAGTTGATTTTGTTAAGTCTTATAAAAATTGCTTTCACTAATCAAAGAGCCATAATGTTGCTGATTTTGCTGGAAGAGCAACATAGATATTAAATTATTTTTTTTCTTTTTCTTCCCCTCTATTTTTTACCAGCCATAACTAGTTCATTTGTCTTCTCATTAAGGAACTGAGTCACAAAATGTTTACATCTGCCCTGCTGACAAATTTCTAACCAGATCCTCCCTCTGTCAAAATACCAAAACTCTCAACTGGAGTGTGACTGTGCAGTAATTGAGTTTTGCTGCACATAATTTCTTTATATGGTGATCAGATGTTGGATTTGTAGGAACACTACTTCAATTATTGCTTGAATGATGTAGCTGAAAACTCTGTGATGTCACAATCCTAGAAAATATTTTTAAGATTGAAATATACTTGAAGAAGAGGAAAATAGAGTATATGTACTAACTGGTTCTTAAAGATTTTTTCTTTTCAGTGGAGGGATCATAGCGTACTCTGCATCTCCCCTCTACAGTTTTCAGCAACATTACTTCTTAATTGAAAATTACCCAAAGGTTAGGGTTGCTATATGCCACTTGAGAGTTTTTTAACTGTCCATCTTAAAAAAAAGAAAAGAAAAAACAACCCCACTTTCCTGGACTGACAATCATTGACAGCACTGCTTGTGCTAATAACTTACACATTATTTGTCATTAACATTATATATTCAATGCATTCAGTCTTTAACATCTGTGTCTTAAATTTGACGTGATGATAAAATCCCACTGAGATGATGTTGTAGAGTTTGCAGTGACTGATACCAGTGATGGCCTTAGTTGACAAGATCACATGGAAAAACTCAAGAGCTCTTCTGCAAAGGAAGCTTGAACTGAAGTGGATATTTTTCTTTTTTCTTCTCTGCCATTTTCTCTTCTGCATACCCAGTTTGGGATCTCAAAGTTATATTAGATGGTTTAGTTCCTAGGCAGTTCCTGACCCTCTTGTCTATCCCTAGATTACACAGTACAAAATCTATCAGGGGCTGTTAATTCCCTAGGTCACAGCAGCTCTTTCAACTGTTTATTTTGGTGTTTTTTTCCTTTTCTTAGCTGCTGCTTAGCTGTTCTTAATATAAAAGCAGTCTTTTCACAAGGTTTGAGACTGTGTTTTTTTTGGAGACCATTAATTGGCCATTAGTGACTTTTTCACGGTTCTGGAGCTTCTGTTTTCAGCTTGTGCCCATAATGTTCAAGGTCTAAGCTGTTATCCAATGTTTAAACAGGATTTTGCCATCCAGAGGGACCTGGACAAGCTAGAGAAGTAGGCCCAGGTGAACCTCATGAGGTTCAATAAGGCCAAGTGCAGGGTCCTGCACCTGGGCTGAGGTAACTTAAGATATGAATACAGGCTAGGGGAGGCTGCACTTGAGAGCAGCCCTGTGGAAAAGGACCTGGGGGTGCTAGTGGATCAAAAGTTGAACATGAGCCACCAATATGCAGTTGCAGCCCAGAAGGCCAACTCCATCCTGGGCTGTATCAAACGAAATGTGGCCAGCAGATCAAGAGAGATGATTCTGCCCCTCTACTCTGCCCTGGTGAGAAATTCTTCACTGAGAGGGTTATAAGACAGTGGAACAGGTTGCCCAGGGAGGTTGTGGATGCCCCCTCCCTGGAGGTGTTCTAGAACAGGCTGGACAGGACGTTGAGCAGCCATGGTCTAGTGGAAGATGTCCCTGCCCATGCAGGGGGTTTGGAGCTAAATGATCTTCAAGGTCCCTTCCAACCCAAACAATTATGTGATTCTATGTATAGTGTGATAAATCTTCATGAAGTTTTCACTTTCAATGTTTTTTTTTCTTATTGTTCAAATATAAATTATTATATCAATGTTAGAGCTACAAAGATGATTAAAGATGATTAAGGGAGTGGAACATCTCCCTTATGAGGAAAGGCTGAGGGAGCTGGGTCTCTTTAGCTTGGAGAAGAGGAGACTGAGGGGTGACCTCATCAATGTTTACAAATATGTAAGGGGTGAGTGTCAGGGAGATGGAGTTAGGCTTTTCTCAGCGATGACCAGTGATAGGACAAGGGGTAATGGGTGTAAATTGGAGCATAGGAGGTTCAAGGTGAATATCCGAAAAAATTTTTTTACTGTGAGAGTGACAGAACACTGGAACAGGCTGCCCAGGGAGGTTGTGGAGTCTCCTTCACTGGAGACATTCAAAACCCACCTGGATGAGTTCCTGTGTGATGTACTCTAGGTGACCCTGCTCTGGCAGGGGGGTTGGACTAGATGATCTTTCAAGGTCCCTTCCAGCCCCTAAGATTCTACGATTCTATGATTCTATGAATGGTTTGTAGGTTTTAAAAGATGTGTCATGTTTTATGAAAATGTAGTACAGCATCTTTTTAGAGAAACTTAACATTTTAGGTAGGCTTTACAGAATAAATTTAGACCTGCTGATAAGATCATAGATGTTTGCTATTTGTAAGGAATTGTTTGACTTACTCTCTTGCAAGTATTTTTTTGGGATTTGGACCTTAAGCCAGTGTCAGATTTAGGTCTCTTCAAATTGTAATTTGCTAAAGTTCTCAATCTCTACATCTTAGTGGCACTTTTGTGTCCAAATGATCACAGTTTAAATGTTTGACTGATATAAAAAATAAGAGTCTGAAGTTTACATAATAAAATATTAATTCCATATTTTCCTTTCAGCTGCATCCTAGCTTGAAATGTTTGTGAAATTCATTTCAAAATTTGCATTTGCATAAGAAGTGAATGATATTTGGTATTTTGAAATTTATGTTAATAAAATCTGTCCTCTAAATACTCTCTGGGGTACAAAGTGATATTCATCATGAGATACTATGTCAATAAGACTGCTTTTCTTGCTTCTATCAAGCCAGTTCAAACTATCACAAGCTATCATTCCAAAGGTAAATAGCCAGTGGAAGGGGATCTTTATGTAAATTCCACTTGTCTGCATACTATTAACATTCAGATACATACTTTCTCCTGCTGTTCAGATCCTCGGAAGAAAGCACACCAATCAATTATTTTGATCTTATCACAGTGTAAGGAATTCTATAACTGTGATAGCACCAGGTAAATTTATTGTAATATAATTGAGAACTCCATCATTGTGGCATCTTCATTGTGTCTTACTTTGAATACTATTTAAGTAACAAGCCACTTTCATCAGTGGTTATTTGCAAAGTCTGCCCTTTCTTATACAAAGGCAGTGAAGTGATGCCAAACTGATGTCTTAAGCATCTGATTTCCAATTTAGAGTATTAGTTTGTTTTCATTTGTGTTACTCAGTTTCACTTTTATCACAACTAACTGGTTTTAAATCTGTGTTCCAGTTCATTTAGGTGGTTATGACCTTATTTGCAGACAATTTTCAGCATTTACTTTTGCAGAGGTTTTATATTGTTTATCTGGTTTGGGAAAAAAACATTAATGTCTCACAAATTTACTAAGAGTGTTTTAGGTTCTGGTTCTTCAGAAATTTATTGCTTTACTGGCAGCTAAATTGTGCAATATGAATATTTTCATTAGTACTGTAGTGTTTTGCAAAACAAAAAGACACTATGGATCCCAACACTGACAGTTCAAGTAATGGAAATAGTAAACATAATTAGGTAGTTAAAATTCAGATTTCAACAGATAAAATCCTTGCCTTTGAAATAAATTTAAAAATTCCCAGACCTACTTATATATTAGTAGGTATGCTTAAAGACCCTATTTTCCCTGCCCAGCTCAAGTTGGTAAGGCCTCTGTTTTAATAATTTCTTCTCACTGGCAGAGGAGAATCAATACTTCTTAATAGTGCTCCTTTCCTCTGAGGGGAGTGAAGGACTGCAAATGTTGCAGATTATAAACATCTGCTCATGTTCCATTACAATGGAAATTACATCAGTAGTTTCTAAAGTATTTTGATAATTTGTTGTTCTAAAATGTCTGCTGGGCTGCTTTCCTGAAAAACATGAGTTTTGGACAATGGTAGATTTATTTCTAGATTTTGGGACTTGGATGTATGTTTGTGCAACTAAATTTACTGGGAATGAGACAAAAGATCTGATAATGTTACATAGGAAGAAATCCTAAGAGTATGATATTCAAATCCAGTAACTGTTTTGTGTAAGGGCTCTTTTCTGTAGTAAATTGCCTCTTTTGGAATGTCAAGTGCTCTGTTCATCTCAGTTCCTCTCTGATGATAGTAACTCTTTACAGTTTTCCTATGTTTGCCTCCATTTATCCTAAAATTGGACCCTCTTTACCAAGAGGACTTCTGAGATCACTTTTTGTTTAAATTTATTCTAAAGAATCACTTTTATTATGAATCCTGTGAGGAATAAATCTGTTCTGTAATTGTGAGGAGTGTAACTTCTTCCTCTTACATTAAATAGCAACCAGCAAAAAGAGCTGTGAGACCTTATAGAGTTGCCTACTCAGTACTTACTCCTACTTTTAGCGGGCAGTTGACAGTAAGCTGATGACAAGTTTGGAGAGTAGATGTAATTTTGCTTTATGCTCATTTTAAAAAAAATAAAATTCTTATATATGAGGAACAAGTTTTAACAGACAATGACTCAAAATTTGCTGGAAAGGAGTTGTCACCTGATATGTCACTAAGTATGAAGGTTGTTTTTCAGCTGCAATTGTACTGTTTCGACAGTAAAGTATAAATCAGGCTAAATTACTGAGAACAGATGTTCCCTCAAGAACCTGGAAATTATACAGAGAATGATAAAATACAGGTATGCTCAATTAAAAAACAATATCTGGCCCATAAGTCAATGTGTGATGCATCTGCAGAAGCTGCCGCAAAAGGTGAGGTACAGCAAAACTTCATCAAATCTCACTCTGTAGGATGTTCAGGGAATTAGATGTTTTTAGTGCAGAAAAAAGGAGAACTGATCTGCATGTATATTAATTAAAATAGAAAAAACTAATAGTCACACGTCATGTTTCAACAAGATCTCAAAGGTGTTAAAGCTTCTGAAGCATGGAGGTGCAGTTCATGCACTTGTTGGCAACCCATGGGCTCAGAATGCAGCAGCTGCTATTTGTTTCTACTAAGCAGTAGCTCCAAAAACTGAGAGGTTTAGAAGAAACTATTTTTTTAATGAAAATTTTACTTAGAAGTGGACCCTTTGGAGACAGTAGCTGAAAGGCATTTGTGAAACTGAGGTTTACACAAAGGCCCTGAAAAAATAAAGAGCAGCTGTATTTGGAAGGGAGAGAAATAGTCAAAACAAAAAAAACTACTAAAAAAAACTAGAGGTCATTAAAGTAACGTCTGTAGATAAATATTCTCATAGGACTTGTAATTTGTCTTGTAGCAGTAAAGTTTTTTAACAAATGTGAAAAGAATGCTGCAAACTTGAAATGGCATTACTATGAAAAAATATATTGAAATGAAATCTCTGTATCTATCTTTGGGATTAAGAGCTCTAACATTTATGCAGATAGTAGGTTTTGGTTTGAATAAGCATGTCATACTCCAAATACTACCTCTTTCC
>NW_009953761.1:6110740-6124477 GCF_000747805.2 Chaetura pelagica | reverse complement strand
TCCCTAAGGAGGTAAACATCAGAGTCCTCTTTAAACTTTCACTTTTGCTATGTGTAAATGCTTTTATTATTTCTGTTTTTTCTGAATCATTACAAGTATCTTCTCTCAAGCTGCAGAGGAGGGAAGGAATAAATATCCTTACCAAAGCATTGGAGGGTATGCTTTATTTTTTCTTTCCTTAGTCCAAGGTTGTAAAATAGCCAAGAACCTCCTCTGTCATTGTTGGAAAGCTAGCAAAAGAGAAGGTCATGTCTCTGACTCTTCCTTCAAAATGAGTCTGCTGCTGCTTCTATTTCTATGCTGTTCAATATGACACTTATCTTCACTTAGCAATACCTCCGTGGTTGTACAGAAAGCACAGTCTTGCTGCTGCATACCAAAATATTCTTGCTCTGAAGCTTGCTGACAGAAGTTACTTGATTTCTCTGGCAGCTTCTATCCTTTGAAAGCTATTAAATGCAAATGTAAAGTCTTTGAATCACAAGTTGCTGCAGAGCAAGAGACCATTCTATGAATATCATTACATATTTATTCTGTCTGTTTAATAGATGTTTGCTATTGGATACTAGTACATGGAGGATACAGGGCAACATGGACTTTGAGTTGGTCCTCCTGGGTGTTCTTGGGCATTCATAGCCACCCAAACAAAAAGGGTCTTGCCCACCTGAAGCTGTCCAGAAAGCTTCCATTGACTAAGCTCAGTCATATAATCCAGTCAAAGTGAGATTTTTTTTAACTTTTACATTTCCTTCAGCTCCTCATCTTTATAGCACAGCTGTCAGTATGAGTGATCATTATGTATATTTTCTGATTTACCAGTTTTTTATATATATGGATGGAAATAGTAGTGTCTTTCCCTGTGCTCCTTCAGAGGCATCTGGTAACCAAGAGACAAGGTGTTCATACACACCAGACACATACATTATATTCAGCCATGTACGTTCTTGTAAGAGCCTACTGCCCTGCTAAAGCAGGATACCCTAGAGCACATTACTTAGGACTGTATCCAGGCAGGTCTCGAATGTTTTCAGAAAAGGAGACTCCACAACCTCCCTGGGCAGCCTGTTCTAGTGCTCTGTCACCCTCATCTAGCCTAACACTTCCTGAGCTTCCTAATTAGGTTGTTATGAGAGACAGTGTCAAAAGCCTTGCTGAAGTCAAGTTAGATGACATCCACTGCTTTCCCTTCATCTAGCCAGCCAGTTGCAATGTCATAGAAGGCAATCAGATTGGTCAAGCTTGGTTTCCCTTTGGTGAATCCATGCTAGCTTCTCCCAATAACTTCCTTTACTTTAACATGTTTTGAGATGACTTCCAGAACTGTTTGTTTGAACATCTCACTGGGGTAGGAGGTGAGACTAACTGGTCTGTAGTTCCCTGGGTCCTTCTTCTTGCCCATCCTGGAGGTTTTTAAGACCAGATTAGATGGTGCTCTGAGCAGCCTGGTCTAGTAGGAGGTGTCTATGCCAATGCAGGGGTGTTGGATCTAGATGATCTTTAAGGTCCCTTCCAACCCAAACCATTCTATGATTCTAAGATATTCATCATTCTATTACTTAAATGGACTAATGCTTCTGGAACTATGATATATATAATTTGTTCCTTGAGAAGTCCGTAAAATGAAGGAGTCACTACTAACGGCAGTATCTGTTGCTATCATCATAAGGCATATTCAAGTTGTACTGTAAAGCTCATGATACATAGTACACGAAAGAAGAAGGGTCTCTAATATTCTTAACATTTTAAAGACATAATTATGAAATTAGGCAGTTTATATCTGACTTGGCACTGAAATGTCAAGGGCAAAACTTAGCAGTTATTTTGGCAAGTTTACTTCTGCTTTAGATGGTATTTAAAAGAAAGTTGTATAGGTTTTAATTAGGTATGATATCAAAAAGTGTTTAAATCTCCTATTCTGCAGGTGAAGGGAGATCGTTCAGATCATAAAAGGGTCTATTTCTCAAAGAGATTATTATGGGCTATGTAGCTATCTGCAAGCCAACTGGAATGACTAGTTCTAGGATGTCAAAAGATTGATACACATGACTAATTAGGGAGGCAGTTGGAACTGGTGACAGCATCTGCAGCAGCTTGTGAAAGCCGATTTAAAGGTCCCATAGGAAGTATTCATTTTGAACAATATTTGTGACTCTTATACTATCACTGTAGCAATGTTGTATGCAGTTCTTCCAGGGCAATTTAAAAGATTCCTGAAATACTGCATGGTACATGTTGATTTCTTAAACTTTTTATGAGTTAAACTTGGACAATATTATAGATTGGGTATTAATAACTGTGTAACTTCACAGAAGGAGTCACAGTCAACTGTTGGCGTAGGTATCAAAAAATTAATTTGGAGCTAAACTGAAGGTGTAGAAGTTCAAAAAAACAGGCTTTCCACATGTTTTGGGTACATAGATTATTAACTTTGAATGTTTTTATTTGCAGTGGTAAACTTTTTTGGATACATTCACGCATACACAAAAACTACTGGAGGAGTTTTTAAATTCAGTTTTCTGTATGCTCAATTTTTTCTTCTGTTAACTGTTATGCATGACAGTGGAAGCATTAATCTGTAACCCAGTGTGTGACTACAGTTGTTTGGGTTTTTTTTGGATAAGTATGAAAAACAGATAGGACCCATAAAGATGTCACAGCTATGATACAAAAAAGGTGTGGTTTGCAGGATTGCTATTCCATTTTATTATTTCTTTTTATTTGATGGATCTTTTTATAGTATAGCAGATAATGCATGAGCATATTTTTTCTGCTGAAAATTGTTAAGTTTTTTAAATAACTATGAAATCCACAGTAGTCTTGGATAGGCTTAAAGGGAAAAAGATGGCATGCTGAAATAGGATTGAAATTTTTCTTCTGTTATTCACACTTCCTACAACAAAGCTTACAAACTCTTTTCCATAACCATTTAGTGTTGTTTTGGGAACTGTGCTATTATTCACTCTTTATATTTACTGTTACACAAAAGGCTTATAAACTTTCCTCCAACATTCATGTACTTTAATGTAGCTAATGGCATGGCCTCAAAATTTCTTCAAGCATCACTTAGATTTGAAACTGCTCGCTGGGTATTTTCGTTCCAGACACGAATATTTTAGATAATTGCATGATATCAGATGTAGAAAGAAAAGATTAAGAAAGCAAAAAAACCACAACAAACAAAACAAAGCCCAGGAATCTTTCTACGTAATCTGAGTAATTTTTTGTAATTTTTGTAAGGTATTTTCCAAGCTATATTTATAGTTGTGATAGTTGGTAAGAGAGCAAAATTCAGCATAGTAAACCATGTTATACCAAATGTAAAGCAAGTCTTCATGTTCGTTCTGTATCTGCCAGGTATTGTACAGAAAAAAAGGTACTTAAATGTTATGAAAAATATTTGCTAATTTTTCCATTATTTCTTTTTGTGTATAGCTCATTTGTGTAAAGTTGTTAAATTAACTGGTGTGGTAGTACAGAGTATAGAGAAAAGAGAAGAACTAAAAGTTACTGTTTGCTGGGTACAAAACTGGCTGGCTGGCCCAAAGACTTAATGGAGTTAAATCCTATCTGGTGGCCAATCACAAGTGGAGTTCCCCAGGGCTCAGTGCTGAGGCCAGTTCTCTTTAATCAGTGATCTGGATGAGGGAATCAAATGGAACCTGTATAACTTTAAAGAAGATACCAAGTTGGATGGGAGTGTTGACCTGCTTGAAGGTACAAAGACTCCACAGATGGATCTGGACAGGCTGGATCCATGGGCCAAGGCCATTTTATGGGGTTCAATAATGCCAAGCGTCACGTCCTGCACTTAGATCACAACAACCCCATGCAACGCTAGAGGCTTGGGTAAGAGCGGCTGGAAATCTGCCCATAAGAAAGGAACCTGGGGCTGTTGGTCAACAACCAGCTGCATATGAGCCAGCAGTGTGCCCAGGTGGCCAAAAAGGCCAATGGCATCCTGGTTTGTATTAGAAATAATGTGGCCCACAGGAGATGGGAAGTGATTGTCCCCCTGTACTTGAGAGTACTGTACTGGAGAAGCTGTACCTCAAGTACTGTGTTCAGTTCTGGGCCCTCCGCTACAAGAAAGATATTGAGGAGCATCCAAACGAGGGCAAGGAATCTGGTGAGGGTCCTGGAGAGCAAGTCTTATGAGAAGCATCTGAGGGAACTATGGTTGTTTAGCCTGGAGAAAAGGAGGGGCTGAGGGGAGACCTTATTGCTCTCTGCAACTATCTGAAAGGAGTCTGTAGCAAGGTGGGGGTTGGTCTCTTCTCCCAAATTACAAGTGGTAGTAAAAGAGGATTTGGCCTTGATGTGCCAGGCAAGGTTTAGGTTGGACGTAAGGAACAATTTCTTTACTGAAAGGGTTGTCAGGCACTTGAACAGGCTGCCAAGGGAAGTGGTTCAGTCAACATCATGTGTAATGTGGTGCTTAAGGACATGGTGTACTGGTGGACTTGGCAGTGCTCAAGGTAATGGTTGGACTTGATGATCCTAAAGATCTTTGGCAATGAAAATGGTTGAATGATTCTAAGGGTGTTCTCAGATTAGTTTTGTTGCTTTAAGGACACGCATCCTCAGAGACCAGCAAAAAAAAATGGTACAAGGAAGGAAGAGACCTCTCCATAGAGGATATTTTTAGGACATTCCAAAAATTTGAGCAAAATAATTTTCTAAAGACAAATATGCAGGTAGAATTAACAGAAATTAAGGAATGGATAACAATTCAAGCAAAATTGACAGAAATGCTAACAAAATACAATTAGAATATAATTTCAGAAAAATAGCTTTTAAAATAAATGAAATTAGTCCTTCTGTAAATAATGAAGTAGTTCTTAGTGTAATAGAGAAAATGACCAAAAAAATTAAGAAAATAAAATGTAATGAGTCCATGTTAGGGAACATCTGTTGTGAGCTTTAAGTATGTTTATATGTGGATTTGTGTAGAATATATAAACTTGCATCATTTTATAAGAAGGTTACCACTATGTGTCTTTAAGTCATATTTGAAGAATATTTTTTTATAATTTCTGGACAGGAAATCTCAATTATTTTTTTTAACGGGTGATTTACGTATCTTGCTTCCCAAAATCTTGTGCCTCTTTTTGGGATGCTTTCCTATTCCACTTTTAAATGCTAACCAGGCTGAGAGTTCTCACAAACTAAATTAGATTCAGCTGTTGACTTAGCAGTAGAATAATGGGAAGTAAAAATGTTGTTTCTAGAATGTTTTATTTGTGATTTGGCCTACGCTGATTTGACAGTATTTAGCCAGGACTTCCTCTTGGCAGCTCTTAGCTTTTTTTGTCTGAATTATTTTTGTTGCCCTTGAAACCACTTACCTTAGAAAGATGTTAGGATTCTTTAAAGTTGATTGAAAGGTGAAATTTCTTTAAAGGAGGGAAACAAAAATAGTGTTGGAAAGCAATGTTTCCCATTATAGTTTTTTTCCCCCTATTCAGGTTGAGAAGAAGGTTGCCTTGTTTCCTTACTTGTATTCTAGCACTTCCAGAATTCCTTAAGTTAGTGGCATGGCATCTTGTTCTGCCCATCAGCTAGATTAGATCCTGATTTGAATATTCACTGTTAGCAATAACTGCAGACTTATGTGATGTGTCTGATGGTACTCAAGGTGTGTGTGTTGACCTAGGGAGTTTTACCCAGTGAGGCATAGTGAGATTTCTATTGTGTCATTATTCCTCTGTGGTGGTATCTTTGTCATATAGTAATTGCCTGTATTTTTTTTTGTCCTCCCAGGCATAGACACAAGGGGTTAACAAGGTTCAAAAATCTCAACATTTTCTTATGTGTTTATTTGAGAAAATAAAAGTGGGGCATTTCATGCTTGCATTTAATTATAATCTCACTAACATTCAGAATTCTTTCAGAGGGTAGTATACGTATATATGTAATATGATGAGTAGAATTTTCTTGAACTACATCAATTATTTAATATTGGCCAGAGGTTATTAACTGTGAAGGGAAAATGGCTTTTGATTAAAGCTATATATGCATGTATCCTTGCCACTCCAATATTGTTCATTCAGCTTCCTGCTAAGAAACAATTTCTACGTTTTATAACAATAACTGAAATTATCTCTTGTCAGGGATAGCATTTGAAAACTGACATGAAACTGAATATTTGCAGTTGCAAAAGGGTACTGATATTAACATATTTGTTAAATGGCATTTCATCTAAATCTACGGTTGACTCTTAGTATAGAGGAAGAGGAATGTGAAATGAATGGAATAAAATTTGGCCTAGTTGGACAGAAGATAAACATCTATTGTGATTAATTGCAAGGGAGTAATTTGTGAATGTTGAAACTCTGGTCTAAGTTTGAAATAAATAGTTTTAATAATACCATTAATATATTTTATTGTTGCTTATTGTTATTATTTATTATTTGATATTGCTATGCTAACCTAGAGGGTTCCTCCTCTCTCCCTTACAGAAGGTGAGGAGACTGGAGTGATGGATAGCCTGTTGGAGGCCTTGCAATCAGGTGCAGCTTTTCGAGATCGAAGGAAAAGGACACCAAGGTCTAAAGGTGAGTATTCAATTTTACATTTTATTTTCCATAGAAAGTTGAAAGTGTCACATGTACAGTGCTCTAGGTCTTAAATGGTATCAGGTTTAATTTTCTCTTGCAATGACAACTTTCAGGGATGTTCAGGCTGTTTTGCTGATGTCAGTAGCACTTTGGTGATTAATTTACTGAACAGAGCATAGCCTGATTATTATGACAAGAGTCTTTGATACAGCTACCTGTACTTAAGATTTTAGGGTTTATAGTTGAATGCAGAAAAAAAGTCATCTTGCCCCATAAGTGAATCAGATATTTTCACTGGTATTTAAATGTCACTTTACTCCTAGAAATAACTAACTTCTAAATATTTCTGTTTAGTAATGTTGTTACAATACTCCAGTTACTTTCAAATAAGTGTTTTATTTCCATTGTTTCCTTGCTTTTACAGACATGCCACAAAATCTCAGTCCAACCACACAGCGGCCTGTGCTAAAAGCTTGTAACCATGGTAATAAACCATATTCATGAATTGCATGCACTTCTTAGCTTATATAGTTGATCTGTGCTTTCAAAAGACTGCTGTGATTTTTTTCAGTTTTCTACAGTAGTTAAATACTGAAACTGTTTTGGAACTTGCTTTTTAAG
Organism: Chaetura pelagica; assembly: GCF_000747805.2. Taxonomy (NCBI): domain Eukaryota; kingdom Metazoa; phylum Chordata; class Aves; order Apodiformes; family Apodidae; genus Chaetura; species Chaetura pelagica. The sequence continues at coordinate 6,117,299 of NW_009953761.1, read as the reverse complement.
AATCACCTGAATATCATATTCTGAAATTATATTTATACTTTACAAAACTCTTTTATATTTTATGTTTGTTGATTTGATTTTTTTTCATTTATTTAAAGTTGTTTATGTTTTTAAATGTAGTAGTTTTAATCCTTAAGAATCCTTAGCATTTTTTAATGGATGATGGAACTATAATAGAAATTGAAGATTGTGGAACATTTTAGATGTTGATAAGTGTTTCTTATACTAAATTACAGAACTTTTTGCATTCATTCTTTGTCTTTGTTATCTTGTTACTGTAGCTGAAATATTTTTAGCAACCATTTATCATTATACTTCAGAAGTGATGTTGTATGAGCAAAGTCTTAGGAAATAGTAAAATATTGTTACCTTCTCCAAATTTTGAGCATGCGTCCTATGCAAATGTTTATTCATAAACTCCTGAGCTACCTCACTGTAATCAGCAGGACCTGCTCATGTGTGAAGGGTTACAATTGAAGGTGTAGGTGCTTGTTAGCTTTGTTTATTAGAAAATCTACAGAATATTTTTATATTAAGCTTGAGGAGTACAGAGTGACTGTTTTGTTGGTTTTTTTTAAGCAGATGCATTATCCTTTCATATTTAAATGAACTGCCAAGTTTTTAAAGCAGGTGCCATCCAATTGACAATATTAATTATACCTCATGTTTAAGTATTTATTTCTTAAGTGTTTATAGCAAAAAAAGTGCATGCATAATTTTTCATTATTAAACACAAAATGAATGAAAGCAAGAGTGAGAAGGACAGTTTAAAGATTATTAATTTGCTTACAGGAATTGGCTCAAAGAATCAAGTATCTTTGACAGGTACTTGTCTAGCATGTAACATATTGATATTTGAATAATCACTGCAGAGCATATCTGAATTAATCCCATGAGTCTTCCTGCTTGTAAGAAAATGATGTTGAACGTTGCTTCTTTTCAGCCTATTGTCTCTAGCTATCTTTCTGTGGGCAAACAGTATAATTTCTAATTTTCAAACTAACTGCATTTGGACAAACCTTAGCACCATGTTTTATGTTTCAGGTTACAAAGAAAACATTAAAAAAAATAAATTTAAAAAAAAACAAACCAAAATCTTTATCTAACCCAGGGACCAGTTAGTACATCAGATGGATGTAGTTTAGTACTGAAGTTTGAAGTTCAGACATTTAATTTGGAGAGAAGAGCAAAAGTAAACACTTGTATTTTTTGTTGGTTTTACCATTGGCTCATTCTCCCCTTCCAGTGGCACTGGGGAAAAAATAGGGAAAAACAGATAAAATTCACTGATTGGAGATAAAGACAGTTTAATTGGACAGAAAAGGAAGGGAAAATAATAATAATAATAATAATGATAAAGGAAAATGCAAAATAAGTGATGCACAATGCAATTGGTCATAACCCACTGACCAATACCCAGCCAGTCCTCAAACAGCTATCAACAACTGCCACCAATTTTATTGTTCATCATGATGTCATGTGATATGGAATATCCCTTTGCCCAGTTTGGGTCAGCTGTATCCTGTCTGTGTCCCCTGCCAGTTTCTTGTGTACCCCAAGCCCACTCTGGCAGGGCAGTGTGAGAAGCTGAGAAGTCTATGACAGTGTAAGTAAGAACTAAAACATCAGTGTGCCGTCAACACACCTGGAGTATTGCATCCAGTTTTGGGTATCTCAATTCCAGAGAGATACAGAGGAGGGCAACGAAGCTGGTGAAGGGCCTAAAGAATCAGTCTTATGAAGAACGCTTGAAGGAGCTTGGAATGTTTAGTTTGAGAAAGAGAAGGCTGAGGGTAAACCTCATCAGTCTCTACAGCTACCTGAAAGGTCATTGTAGAGAGGTTAGTGCTGGTCTCTTTTCACTGGTAATTAGTGACAGAACAAGAGGGAATGGCTTCAAGCTGCAACAGGGTAGGTTTAGACTGGACATTAGGAAAAAAAAAATCACAGAAAGAGTGGTCAGACACTGGAATAGGCTGCCCAGGGAGGTGGTTGAGTCACCATCCCTGGATGCGTTTAAGGGTCTTTTGGATGTGGTGTTGGTGAATATGGTTTAGGGGAGAACTTTGTAGAGTAGGGATGATGGTTGGACTTGGTGATCCCAAGAGTCTTTTCCAACCTGAATAGTTTTATGATTCTATGATTCTGTTTAAAAACAAAACAAAGCAAATTAATAAAAACTGGTTTAGTCTTTATGGTTAAAAATATTTGTTTAAAAAAGTGAATACAAGTCAGACCCAAGCATAGATGGAAAATATGGAGTAGCAGCTCCATGTCTCACAGGGGATGGCAAGGGAGAGAAATACAGGCAGAATGCACACTTTCTCCATAGCTAAAATATAAATGAAGCAGAAAGGAACTCTCTCTAACAATTGCCATTGTCATCCTTAGTACAAAACTGCTCAAGACACTAAACTATCATTTGCTTGAGGCAGAGCCAAGCCCTATATTACAAAGTAATAATAAAAATAATTTTTAAAAAGAGGAATAATATCAATTTAGTGGAAAGCTAGCCATTAATTGGCCATTTTTCTCTTCATGACCTGTTGAGTCTCCAGAAAGTCCTGACAGTGTTCAGCTGATTGTGATTAAAAAGGAGTACTGGTTCTTGTGCTGCATCTCAGGGTAGCCTTTTGGGTGTGTTATTTTCTTTTCAGTCCTACTGCATCCTTTTATTGAACAGATTGCCTCTTTCTAACATGGTGTGTGGTTTTTGTCAAGTTTAAATCTCCTCTATTTCTGTGATCAGAATTACCAATCGGATTTTTTCTGCTCGTGACAAGGCCCATCAAGTCAGATTATTTCTTGCTGAGGAAGAGCACTGCTGCATAACTAACAGAAATAATACTTTTATAGCTGCTAGAACTTGGAAATGTTCTAGCACCTTAAGTATACAAATAATTTTCTCAATATTTTTTATTACTTAGATATGATTGCTGTATTTATCTCCTTTTTTTTCCCATTCATGGTTCTTTTTAAATTAAGAACTGAATTACATTTATGTTCAAAACTACTGGTTAATGTTACAGTTTGCTTTAACTGCAGTAAATATTGTGGTAAATGCTTTTGCTATAATTCCCATTCAGAGCACTGTATGACATGAGTATTGGTTTACATTAAGTGTTGTATTTGGTGAGGTTTGGTTCAATAGCATCTAACAAGGGAGCTTTTATATTTTATTTAGGGAGCAGAAGAAAGCACTTAATTTTCAATGATCAGGATTTTGCACATTAGAAGATCATTTCAAGCAGCTAATAGCTATGACTGATCCGAGTTTATCAGTTATTTGCAACAACAGTCAAGACATATTTGCAGCTTGCACATTTATTTCAAGCTGGTTAAGTTCAAATGTGTACAGCAGCATATCCAAGACAGCACAGAGCCCACTGCAGCACAGAAAGCTGTGTTGTTCACTAAGTTTTCAGTCAGGCTTTGCAGCCTACATCAAGTTATCTGCTGCTATGACTACACATTCATTTGCAGTAACATTAGCCAAGGTAATATATCTAAAATGTATTAATACAAATTTGAGATGCAGCTTTGCTTGCAGGGATATATACTTCAAATGCAGCAGAAGTTGTCTTCCTTTACAAGTAGATTGTATTCAAAATGCAGTGAGTAAAGAAAAGCTATAATAAAATGGAAGTTAAAAAATACAGATTGCTTTTTGTGACTGCAAAGGTTGAAATCAATCTTTCTATTTCAATCAGTAATTGGATGGTGGAATATACTTTCAAATGTAACAATGAGGTCTTGCTTCTATACTAAAATCAAACTTCCATGGTAAGAGAGTCGTAATTGCTATAGCTGTTTGTTCAGTACATCTATAAACAATAGAATAATTTTCATGTCACATTTAGTCTGAAGCATTTTAAACACCTCTGTTAAATAAAATCCTTGTCAAGCAATGTCATTCTGCTCCCAATTAAGGAGAAGAGAACCATTTTTTTCATGTATGTTGTTTTTTTTCATCTCTTATTTGTAATAGAACTGTCATCTGAGGTAGAGATTAGTGTCTCTGCTACCTTATTTTTGAAAATCATAGCTGACAATGAGCTCAGCCTCATCTCAATTCTTGAAGGGGACAGTGTAATCTCTTAGAGGTCACTGTTTTATTTCATCATTGCTTCATATGACAGCAAACCATGATTGATATCTCAACCCAATTTTTCCTTATTTTTTTCTTAAGTCTTTGTATGTTGCTGTCTTTCCCACAACTGTATATAATGAACAGTAGGAAGTACCTTACACTGGAGAAACAATGAAACCTGAGAAGGTAACTTTTTACCCAAAACATGTTAGTAGTAAATATGCATTCTTGAGCACTACCAGTTTGTCATGATAGATACTGTTTTGAATGCACTGTACATGTTAATCTATTCTTCTTTATGTATGTGATCTAAAACCATCAGTGTTTGTATCTCTGGAGGACGAAGTTTTTGTAAGACTTTGTGAAGCTTTACTAATAGACAAGTTTCCTCGGCAGAAGACTTGGAATATCTTTAGGCACTGTTGTGAAATGAAAACATTTACTAGAATTTCTCTTTAAAAACCCCAAACTTAGTTCTCAGTTCTTCCTATTTAAGACTGAAGCTTCACTTCAATATTGACTTCATAGGTCAAGTAAAATTGCTGCTTATTCTAACAGAAATAATTCCCCTGAAGCCATCTCCACTATTTATAATAGAGTTTTTTCCTGGAGCAGACAGCAGAGTTCAAAGAAACTATGACCACAGAGTCAATTTTGCATGTGTGGAAAAAAAAATAATCCAAACTAGGAAAGTGAATTTACTAATTTTTATTTGTTTGTTTAGAATATTTCTGTATTGCCATAGTTGCATACACATACAGTCTCACACAAAGATGGTCCTGAAGGATTTACATTCCAAAATATCTAAGAATAGATAAATTTTGATCCAAAGTTTTTTGAATCTTTTTATAGCGATCTCCACCTCTTGTAATTTAATGTTGGAGCGGATGAAGTATTCAAGTCAGAAGGGATGACAGCTAGTAAGAATAATTTTGGATGAAAAATGACAAATTTTGATTTTTTGTTTTTCAGAACCTTTCCAACAAAGTTAATAAAATCAACCTTTCTTATAAAGACTTTTGTAAAGAGAGGTATAAAACATTAATTAGTTTACTTTTAAATGTGAAATGCAGTGAAATGGGTACAAGCTCTGTTAAGAATGGAAAAGTGTACTTCAAAATTGTAGTAAATGTATGTTAGTACTGTGAAAATATTGGTATAGACAAAGAAAAATTTTTTTTTTATTTGTCCCTAGTTTAACCCAAACACACACTGTTGACCTTATCATTGTCCATATTTAGGAAAGGAGAGGAGGAATTGTAATCCTACCAAAAAATGTCTATTTTATTGCTCCTCTTAAAAAGTCTTGTGAGATTATCCTTATCAGTTCCCAGGAGTAAGGTGACAGAGATATCCTCCATTTTGTTTCTTACAATAAAGAATCATATGTGAACATAATGTAGTCAAGAAAGATAACAAAAGCTTTTTAAGAGAAAAAATTTATGTGCCACCCGTAGATAGACCTTTTAATGGAGCTTATTCTCCAGAGGTCTGACAAATTCATTCCTCAAGTGAAACCCTCTGAAGATGTCAAATTAGGCACTCAGAGGAGCTAATTGCTTTTGTAAATGTCTTGCCAGTGTTTGTTGGTACTAGTTGAATAAGACCACTTCTCTCAAGGGAAGCAAGGACATTTTCTGCAAGACAACTGTGGCAAAGAGGTGACATTTGAAAGCAGTGACACTGTGTATTCCATAATTGCACATTCAGTGAATGTCAGCTTCAGAATCTTCTAGCTAGATAACCAGATTTCCAGAAGTTACGGCAGGCAAGTGATATATTCAAAACAGTCTTCTGAATGTGCATCAGTGGACAATCTTATATCTGTGAAGTGAGCTGTAAATTACCAAGAATTTACCCATATCTGTCTTTTGATTGTTTAGTAATGCAGAACTGCCCATTCAAAGACAGTTACTGAGTTAATATGTATAGCAAAGAGGTACTTCTCAGAGTACTTTTCAAGTCTCTTCTGTATTTTTTAAACAAGTTTTTTGGTATAAAGTGACCAGACTCTCACTTCTGTTCTTGGAATGTTAAGAACAAGTAGTATATAAAGTCCTGTCTCTTTCTTCAAAGACTTTAAGAACTCTGATCCAAATAGAATAAAGGATGTCTCTCTTGACTGAATGACAGCCATAATGCTCTTTATATTGAAATATTGGATAGGGAAATTTCCTCAGCTAGAAATCAGAAATTAGTTTTCTCTGCTTAAAAGCCTCCACTGTGGACAAAAGGTGAGATGGAAACAGTGTATCAGCCCTGACCCAAGTCTCTTTTGTGACTCAAATGTTGTCTGTTTAATTTTTAGTGAATATTTCATAATATTTAGAGAAAGCACAAAATATTACTCATTAAATTCCTTAAATACACTTCTTAACTCATCTTTCTTTGCCATGTAAGTGAATGTGTTCCCTTAATGTTCTGGGATTTTTTTTCTTTCTTTGGGAGAATTTTGTTTCATTCTTTCCC
>NW_009953761.1:6030587-6110649 GCF_000747805.2 Chaetura pelagica | reverse complement strand
TTTCCCTAAGTGGTTGTTGCAATGGTGGAATTCTGTTTCTGCCTGATTTTTTCATTAAAAGGCAATGCTCTGCAAACGTACAAATAAAAGACCTTAAAGGGAAAACGAGATTATCCTGCAGCTTCTTCCCTTTCTTGGGTTAGGAACACTTTGAAGCCTTGCTTTCAAGTTTTGGAATACTGTAAAGGGAAATTGGCATTTAAGTTGAACCAGAACTAGTGGTTGCATCTGTAAGTTGCTTGATAAATTCAGTATCATCTTTGTTTCATTCCAAAAATAGGTGAGTCTTGTGTATTTCCATCATACATGCCTAAGGCAAAATCTACATCAATCACCCAGCAAAATAATCAGAAGCCTCAAGAGACTTTTTCTTGGTGGCTTAAACTTAGATATAATGAGTGGTAAAGGAAGGAAATATAGGGGACAAATGCAGCTTTCATATGAATGTCAGAAGGAACGATGATAGACAGACTTACACTGAATGATCTGGAGTAGTGTGAGGTAATTGGGCTGTAACTTCTCTTTTCTAATGTTGATGTAGCTAACAAATCCAAGGTGAGAAGCTATAGTTTCAGTAATTTTGGGAAAGACTATTTAGATTTTGGAGGATATTGGACTAATCAAGAATCCATTCCCTTTCAGCATACACTGTAAAGTAATTTGACTCTTGTTCTTAGCATAGTAATATTTTTATTTAAAAAGAGGAAAAAAAAGAACTTTTTAAAAGATCATTTTAACCAAACAGAAAAATTACTTAAAGTCCATGCAATTTCCTAGCAGATCTTATTTCCTCAAGATTTGCCAAAGCAAGATTTGCTAGGGCATACACTTTCTTTCTTTGAAAGGCTCTAACAATGCTGTGTTAGTAGCATGGTCTTTCTGTTACAATATTTTGTTATGATATCTTAAAAAGACCTTTTTTTGTAATGTTGAAGTTTTTCTCTTGCTTTATTTTCTCCTGATATTTATCTAACCCCATATAGAAGAATCAAATAAAAACTGTTATCTGACTCTGCAAGTTTGACCATATTTGCCTTAGGCTTTCAAAAATCTAAAAAGTGAGGTTTAGAAAACTAAGAGTGAATTCATTCTACATTGTGTTCAAACTTGCAGTCCTTGATTCTCTGTCTCTTTGTGGCATAGCAAAATGATAAAATAAGAAATTGAAAAGATAACATTGATAATACTTAGTATCATAAACAGGGAAATGGAATAAAATCTCAGCAGATTTTCAGCATGGGCAAATAATTATTTCAGAGATTTTTCTTTTTATCTGTTTTCTTAGGCTTGAAGCCTGTTTCTTTGTATTTGAAAACATATTAATGTACATGGTACTTCACAGTACAGTGCACATACAGATACATGAACGAGCTCTGTACAGACTACTGTGTGTACTTGAAGCAGAATAGCTTTTAGGGAAGGAACAAATATGGGTATCACAACCCAGTTTGGGGGTTTCAAAACAAATCTGAGTATCTGTGTACAGCACCTAATAGTTTCAGGAGCTTTGTCCGAGAATTATAACAAGCCTTGAACCACAGAAAAGTAGGACGCACTTCCATAATGAACAACCTTTTCATTGGTTTCTTTTCTATTTCTAAAATGTGAATTACCTCATTTAATAAGTTACACATTTTTATATCTAGAATCACTTTGTCATTTGGGTTCTTCCCTGCTGTTTGGGAACCTTTTCTGTCTAGAAAGACAGCATGTTCTGATAAATAGTTTCCATAAACAGAACAAGGGAAACCATTGTAAATAATCTGAAAACAGGATATGCTTCCCGTTTGGTTCGATTTACTGACAGTTTGCTCTATTTAAAAGATGAGATTAATTTCTCTGTAACAAAAATATAACTTGCAATACCTGGTATCAAAATTATAGATATTTGTCCCATGGGATAGAATACCACCCCTGTTTTGGTATAAGCATCTTGGTTAAAATCCTTAATAGAACCATAGGTAAACTACTTGTTGGTGAATGTCTTCTTAATGCGAAACAAGTTAATAGGTTGGTATTTTCATTGTTAAAGCTTCTAGGACATGACAGGCATTTTACTTCAGTCACTGGATTTTTGTGAGACGAATCATCATCAGCCTTTCCCATTCAATATGAATATTTGAATCACTAGGCTTGGTAACAAATGTTATTTATAGTGAATCTCTGTGAGCAGAGGGGCTAATGAACAGAAAGAAATTTCCAGGGATATGGAAAACATGGTTTAAATTCTGTCCCTAGGGGAATAATGGAATCTGAATGAGACAGGCTTAGAGGCAACTGAGTGAAAGTTTTCATTACCGAGATTGACTTTGGCACCTAAATTTCAATATTCTTTTAGTTTGGGTTTGTTGTTTTTTTGTTTCCTTGGTTTCAAAAGTAAAGATTTCTCCTCAAATACATAAATTCCTTCCCAAAATTGTTTTCTATTCCTATAGGAACTGTCTCTTGAGAAATTTAACTGAGGAACAGTTCTTATTTCAGCCATGCTGTAGTTACCAGAGAAGGGAGAATTAATACAATTTTTCCTTCTACATTCTAAAATATAAATATTTTCATTGATCCCTCTTTTCAATGAGAAAGTAAACTTTATGATATCTAATCTTTCACTGCACCATCATTAGCTGAAGAACTGGGTGAGTCAATTTAATGCTTTCAAACCTGCTTAGTAACCCATATGAACACGATGACAAATTAAGCTGGTGGAGGAGCTTAGGGAGAACTCTGTTAAATTTTGGTCAGTGTTTAAAAAATAAGATAAGATTGAATTAGACTTACATCAAAAGAAATGCTTGGAAGCTGGCAAAGTTCCTTTTCTTTTGTCCTAAATAATTCTGGGAGGGTGTTTACTGGCTTTGCTTTTGGGCTTTTAGGTTTTTTTCACAATTTACATTGTTTACTTCTTAAGCTGAGATCTGAAGGATCTGCTTTACAGATGTACCAAACATCTACAACTGGAGTGAAAATAGTAGGGTCTAAGCACTAAACATGTTAAGTGCTTTATATTGTTAATTATTCTGGGATATCAGGTATTAAGCATTTTTTACTGATCTCCCAAAATTAATTTAGCAATTTAATATCTTGAAGTGGTAAAATACCTTATAAATAAAGATACATAATTTAGGGAGGTTAGACTCCCTGTACTGGCTAGAGAGAGGGACATACCCATCTTTCACAGGAGTTAGCATATAGAAATTGTTAATAGGTGATGTGTTCAGGCCTCTAATTTGAAGTGCTTGAGGATGAAAGACCTGAAGAGGTTTCTCCATGTTTTAGTTCTCTCTCTCTAATATAGTTAATAAAACATGACAAGGCACATGCAATACTGAAGATAAAACAATAGCTTGAATAGCTGCTCTTTATGTTAATGTAATCTATCCTAGGCAATGAATGATAAAAGTTCTTGTGAGGGGGAAAAAAAGGAAGTAATTCTCTTACAGTGCATATATATATATAAACATTTGCAGTGCATTTGGCTAGCCAGCTTTCTCATGCTTCCAAATTCCAGTACTTTGATACTCAGCTCTTTCCCAAGCTATACTATAGAGTGTTTGTGTAATTTATACTGCTAGCTGTAATGAAAATATTTTAAAGTGCAGTAATGTTTCATTAAACTAGCTAGATTAAAAGTAAATAAATCAGTGCTGTCACTTTAAGTTACTTAGCCTTCCTGGTGTGCAAGTTCATAATTTCAGCATAAAGAGTAAATCAGGACTGATGCATGAGGAGTTGCAAACTCTCTTCTGGCTACTGAGCGCAGAATAAAAAGTACTTTGCTATCAGGTAATCCCTAGTTTTATAATTGTACTGTAGATGGTAGTCTTCCCCTTTCCCTAAGAAATACAAAAATATTTTAATTCAGTGTGATCCATCATCAGGCAACTACTCAAAAAAGCAACGTTCTTAAATGCTCTCAAATGTCCAGTAGCAAAAATAAATGAAGGGCAGAGTGCATTAAGGGATTTCCCGTTGTGTCTCACAGGGCAGAGAAAACTGCTGTGAGAGAGCTCTTGGGATAGCTCCTACTCTTGCTGCCTTTAGCAAGAGCTTCCTGACTAATCAGTCTCCAAGCTTACCCTGGTGCTTAAGTCTGTCCTTTCTCTGTTTCCAGCTGCTTACTGAAAACAGGACACAGCCAATTACTCTCTACTGAGTTTACCCAGTCTGTGTTTATCCACCTAACAGCAGTTGCTCTGAGATAAGTTTAGTGAAAACTTGTTATGTAGTGAGATTTCCTATTATAAAATGTTGGCTTTGTTTCAGTGGGGTTAAAAATGTATGAATTTACTGTCTAAGTAAGATGGAATATTCCATTGTTTGGAATAGTTGCTTCCTATAGGACAAAGAACAAAGCATGCTGTAGTGAATTTTTCTTCCTTTTTTCCTTCCCTTTTTCCATGTTTCAAAGACAGTCAATAAAAAAAAGGTGTGGGATCATTATTAAAAGCTAAAAAACAAACTGTTAATGTCTGTGTCTAGTCAAGAATACTACTAGCTATACCCTAATTTCTTAGTTTGGGATCTGATCTTCCTTCATGGATCTTTTTTCTTCCTTTCTAGTTATTTCTGAACCCATATGAGTGATAACTAATGATAGTTTTTCTTGTTTCCGACCACATCTTGTCAATTCTTTATTCTAAGCTCATCTTTCTTACTCATCTATCAGTGCTATACTCCTACTTCAGGTTGTAACTGCAGATTTATCCTAATAAAAAGGGCATTTTTGACCTATACCAATACACCATAAAACACACTGTGGCCTAAATGAGAATGCTACCTATTTATAGGAATCTTCTACACTCACATTAGTCATAAAGCTTTGGTGAAATTGCGCATGTTGAAGGAACTAGGCAACCGGAGAGGCTGCAAAGGGATCATCAGCTAATCTTTTCTGTTAAAGCTATAATAACACAGTGTACTTCTGATTGTTATTTTTCTAATAACTGAAAGTACAAAGGGATGCATGAAAAATTATGTTTTACTTGCTTAAGAGAAAGCTAAATAAGAGGCAGGTCAGAAATAACTTACTGTAGTGTTCAAACTTTGTAAAATATTTGTATGTCCTCTTAAAGATCCACGGAAAAGGTGGCGGACAAGTTTCAAACACTGTACACTCAGATCCCCCCATCTAAAGCTGTGTGTCACCCAGACTCTGGATTTGCTCAGAAATTGCTGTAAGATGCATTTTAAGAACTGCCAGATCTAGTATTGCACCATAAAATGCAACAAGGTTTTTTTTCATTTGTGCCTCTACAGTGCTAGTATATTGAGTAGTTGCAGTGTATATTCTCTTAAATTTAGCATGTCTCTATTTTATTTAGCCCATTGAAAATCAAAACAAACAAAAAGCCAACAACAACAACAACAAATTAAAAAAACTACAAAAACCCCACAACAAAACCAACCAAACAAAAAACAAAACAAAACAAAAAACAAAACAAAAAAAAAGACACAAAGCAAAACCAGGTGTTACTTCTTATTTTTACTTTGCAAATCTTTATTCCCTTACCCTGCATTGACATAGTGAAAGTTATTTAAATGGTTGCAATAAGTAATACATTTCTGGAAGCAATAATATTTGGTCAAGAACACTTTTTAACAAGAATGCTAACTGCATTTTATATGGAAATAAAGTTTGACTAAAATTAATCTTCCAAGGTCTGGTTTTGTTGAAGCCAAACCGAACAACTTAGGGAGAACAATAGGAAAATATTAGAAATTGGAAAGCTCTTTTTAAGCTGCCAATGTGTATGTTAGTAAAAGGCACACTCCACTGCCTATGCTCTTGGTTTCAGTTGTAGATTTAGCCTTTTTTTTTTTTTTTTTTTTTTTTCAGTTATTAATGTGGAATTCTCTTTACATCAAGTTGTCCACCTTCAGAAACCAAACTGAGTGCAGTAAAATTTTATAATCTATTCGTTTTCTTGGAACATGATGAGCAAGCTAGTGGAGAGGTCCACTAGCATTTGCACTGGTATTCATGGTGCATTATATTCATAAAACACGGCAGCATCGTTGCCCTGAACAAGATTTTCAAATTTTGGAGATAATGGTATACTTGGTATGTTTGCATGAGGTGTACTGGCAAGAATTAGAAAAAAAATAGATATATATTGCCCTTGAATTGTTTCATTCTGTTGAAGCTCCGTGCTTCTCTGTAGTATCAACATCTGCTGCATCTCTCTAAGACTAAAAGAGTTTGGTGCTTCTCACACCACATAGTATGAAAAGTAGCATAAATGGTATTTCAAGTCCTTTTAACATGCTCTTGTTTGGTGTATCAAAGAAATTAAAGTTGAGCTTTGAACCCAGGCCATGTTAAGTACATGTTTAAATCTCTACTCCTTCTTTAATTAAAGTAACATAGACTTTAACAGATGTTTTACCTGTTGCTTTTGAGGAGTTTCTTATCTAGGAAGTATATCAGCTGAGTTGGATTTATTATTAGATCTTATGCTTGTAGAGAAGTGGTGTGTGGAAGTGAACAAATTCACTTAAGTAAAGTTGAAATATCTTTCAGTTTACTCAGTAAATCAGTCCAGGCTTATTAAGTCAACCTAATATAACATCTATCAGTTAAACTTTCCACTGGGATTTATGATTGGAGTGCATATAATACCTCATTACTATCAGTGCACGAGAGATGTTCTGTTGTAATTTGTATGCATGGGAAGTATATGCACTAGTTTTCATTTTACATTTTTGTAAATAAAATTCCATTAATTATTAACAAAAAATTGAGTGAAACTAGAAGCTCACTGGATCACAGTGCAACAATCAAACAGAAGCAGTGATTTTTCTGGGATACTCTTTATTTCAAAGTTAGATTTCAAATTAAAATTACTTATTTTTTTCTTGTTGACAAGTTACATTTTCAGCAGTTACAGGAAACAATAATTATGGTGGTCTAACCAGTATTATTTGTCAAACTAAATCAAAGCTTCAAGTGATATAATAAGACTATCTTCAAAGCAGCAACAAGATTATTTTAAATTATTAAATTGCCGGCACTTATGATAAAAATTGCATATTTCTGTATCAAAATCAGAGTTTACCTAAGAGTTTGATTTCTCATTAAGTAGAAATAATTCTAGTTCGAACTAGGGGTAAGGGGCCTATTAGATTCAAGAAAAAGTGTTTATTGCTTGTTTGGTTAGGGAAATTGATTGGTTTGTGCCCATTCCTTTGGTACTTTTGAATATTAAAGCAAATAGGGAAATATGTTCTTTCACAGGAACAGTGGTACTAGAAATAAGATTGCATTTTATCTGTTGACAGTCACTTTTAAAAATCGACTGGTAATAGCCATGCTCTACATGTCAAAAAAAAAAAGAGCAAGAAAGGAAAGCCCCTATTTTGCAGAAAGAAATTGGTAACGTATCTTCATTTTCAGTCTTTCCCGGCATATAGGAAGCTGTCAAAAAATGTGGCATCTGAAATCATAGCCAAACTGACTCTCAGAGACTTCAAGTGTAGTAATTGCTTGTGGGGAGTATTTAATTACTACCCAGTTCATTGGCCCAGCTGCACTAACATGCAGTCAGCTGAAGGACCATTTGTAGCCATTATTCAGGATGGAGTTTTCATTTGATACATTCATAAGCATTATCAAAAAAGTAGTAAGTCTAAGATGTTTTAAGAGGTTTAAAAATTCTCAGCAGCTTCCTGACTTAAATGTGTGACCCAACAGGAAAAAGCAGCGTGAGGTTTTCCATTTTCCTTTTCTTAAAAGTTTTGAAGAGTGCTTCTGAAACACTTTATTTACAAGTTTTATTTTCTGGTACAATATTTTAAGTTAATTCAAATTCAGCTCAAATTAACAACTCCATGCACTTTTGGATAATTAAATTACAGTCTCCTCTTATCTTGGTTCACCATGCAGACTATTGCCCACCCCTGTAGCTGCCTTTTCTTCATTGCTATAGCAGCTCTGTTATTTAGGAATAAATCTTTTCTCCCCATCAGTTGTTGTAAAAGGAATGTAAACCACCTGTGAAAAAAAATAGCATATTTGGACGGCCTTCTTGTGTTTGCTTGTCTGGCTGTATTCCAGGTGGTTTTATGGCTGTAAGAAAGGTATTTCAGTTGCTCCTGGTTATTAAAATTGACCTGGATGTACTGTGGGCTGGGGCGGGGGAAGGGGTAAGGATAAAGGAAACCAGATTCTTATGAATTAAGGTGGGAAATAAAGGGGGAGGGATGTGAGGCGCAGATGAACGAGTGTATTAGCCCGACCCGCGGCCGCTGTGTTGGGGAGCATCAGCCGTCAGAAAGGTATTTCAGTTGCTCCTGGTTATTAAAATTGACCTGGATGTACTGTGGGCTGGGGCGGGGGAAGGGGTAAGGATAAAGGAAACCAGATTCTTATGAATTAAGGTGGGAAATAAAGGGGGAGGGATGTGAGGCGCAGATGAACGAGTGTATTAGCCCGACCCGCGGCCGCTGTGTTGGGGAGAATCAGCCGTCAGATGCCCCCGCGTCGTCCGGGCACCCCCAGTTGCCATGGCAACAGCGGCTGCGGGGCGGGTACCTCCCGGGTTGCCAGCCGGGGGTACCACCCTCCCGACCTGTGCCTGGCACAGTGCGTTGGTTCCCGGCTGAAGGCAGGCCCAGCCGTAGCCAGGCTACTGCCGGGATCCAAAAGCTGTCACATGTTTAGCAAAACTTTCTAGTCCTGGGTGTCGCTTTCCACCGGCTGACTAAAAGAAATGATAGGCATGGCTTTAAAAACAAATCTGGAAAACAAACTAGCACTGGTACTAGTGAAACTAGTTCAGGGAAACTAGTGATGATGCAATTTATTTTTTTTTACATATTTTTATTATTTATGCAGGTGTGCACATGGTTACTGCACACATGCTCTCATTGCCTTCCATGAAAATGACGTAAAAATGAAGTTGTCAATTATTTTTTAGTACATAGCGATGAGCTTTGATGGTAGTAAACATCACAGGCTAATTTTTCTTGCACAGGTAGGTATTATCTGTAGTTTAAAAGTGTGTTGGACTTATTTTTAAATGGAGTTTTTAAACCCTGTGTCTTCACATACCAGAAAGAATCCTTAAATAGCCAATTACATTCAACCTTAACAATTAAATGAGTGAAGGACATAATTTGGTTTTGTTTCTGAGAGATAAAAAATTGGTTCACAGTTAAAACCAGTTACTGTATTTTCAGGCAGCTGAGATTTCTGTTACCATTGTACCACATAAACTGGCTTAAAAGACAGAATATCTCTGCTTTTTATTCCTGGCTGTGCTCATATCTATTGATAACATTAAATCCTCTCACAATTCTTTCAGCTCCAGGAAGGTGTTTGAAACTGCATGTAAGATATTTATTGGATTTGTTTTGGTTTGCTTCTTTGGTTTGTTTTTTGGGTTTTTTGGTGGTTTGCTTGTTTTGTTGTTTGTTTTGTTGAGGGGTGCATTGTTGTTAAAGTTGTAATGGAATACCCTAAAAGATTTAGGGTAAGTCCTAGGCTAAAAATATACGTGGCAGCTCTTCCTTAAGTGAGTCTATCATTGGACAGCAGGCTTACTGCAGCCAAGAAGAAGCACTTCTTTTACTGTAAATGTATTTAGGGAAAGGGGGAAGTTATGGAATGGGTTACTCGGTGAGGAGTCTGTGAATGCATCACCTGAGAGAAATGTCTGAAGCAGAGCTGTGCATACCTAGTCTTCTTTTTCTGGTGGGAATACAAAAAGAAACAGAAAAAATAAATTTTACCAAAAAAAGTAAATTTCGCTGCATTTTATTGAAAACTGAATTTTATTTCCATTTGGTGTGAAATATTTGCTTTTCTGAAAGGAAGGAAGAAAAGCACTAAAGAGAGAAAGAGATAGATGTTACTGCCTTTGCTCAACACCCAGATTACTTCATCATTTAGCCAGGATATGAGAAAAAGATTCAATTTCTTTCCTTTGCTTAAGAATATTTGTGCATTTTCTAGAAAAAACAAGTCACCTACCCAACAGGTTAGTTACACTTTCCCTGTCAGTGCATGCTCTGAATATCTATGAGTAGTGGAACAGTCCTGAGAGTTTAAATTAAGTTTCGATGAGAAATGGGTTTGACAGAGTTAATCAAGACATCCAGCCACCGTATTGGATCATCAACTAACCTTTTAGGTGAAGTTGCAAGGTTTATGGCCTTAGTTATTACAATTTAGATAACCCTTAGGTCAGGGCATAAAACTTAAGAAGATTTAGATTGATCTGTGGGCCTGTTTTGTCAGGTGCAGTTTTTCCTGTGTGCTTGATGTGCTAGTAAAATCAAAAGAAAGCATGCCTGCAGCCTTTCTTTTCAACTATTTCATACAACCCTTCTTTTTGTAGTAACCCATGAAAACATGCCACAAAAAGTGACATTTATTTTTTTTTTATCCATCTTTTGAGAAACACAATGCCAAGGTACCTTTCCTGAAGGTTCAAAACCATTACCCCTTCTCCTATGGCTGCATGCCCTTGCAAAAAGTCCCTAGCTTTCCTGTAGCCCCTTCAGGTACTGGAAGGCTGCTATAGGCAGAAGATCTGCCAGGAGCCTTCACTTCTCCAGGCTGAACAACCCCAACTCTCATCTCAATTTCACTTCATATTTTTCCAGATCATCTCCCTCATTGCCCTTTTCTGGGTCCTTCATGGGATAAATTGTTTTAAGAAGACGATACATCAATTTAGGCAGAAGCAAGATAGATTCTTCTGCAGTTTGAGGAAAATGTCTCTTATATTTTTCTTTCACTCATCAATATGAATTAAGTTCTAGTGTGCAAGTACTAACCAGTAATTTCCTGGATAACTTATTTATTTGTATTTTTATCTTCTATTTTAGCCATTAATTTTGGTTAAGATAAGCATTGTAGAGCACAGCAAACTTTTTTCTAATGTCCCTACCAAATTTTCCTGCACTAACAGAAGTTTAAAAGGTAGCATTCAGGTTAGGCATTCATCCCAAATAAAAATATCTTCCCTGGTCTATATATTTTACGAAAAAAAAAATTCTTTCTTTCTTGGGTTTTATATTGTAGTGTTAGCATCTTCCATCACCTCATCAGCCTAAACATTTCTCAAAATGAATTCCTAGGTTTTCATATGCCTGTCACAGTGAAACATAAGGAAAACCTCCCTGCTCTTTTGGACTGACTACACAATAAAGAGTCAAATAATTGGTTGGCACTGGTTAAGATAATGCTTTAGGTATAAGTGTTCATTTGGATAGCAGGTTTTGACTTTCCTTAGTGTGAGAAAGCAGCCTCTTGTTTATTTTACCTCTGGCATTCCAAATTTGTACATATTTTGTTGCTTTAAAACTCTTAGGCTCTGCTGTTTTAGTCCACCTGTTAAATGCAAAATATCCAGGAAGGCTGTTAGCCAATATCAATCGCCCTGAGTACCCAGGGAAGGAAAGTTGGAGAGACAAGTCATGTGCAAACTGGTTATAATCTTGTAGCCTTGCTATAAAGACAAGTGGAAGATCTCAAAAGAGATTAAGTAAAAAATAATAATTTTTTAAAAATACAGAAAGTAGGAACTCTCAGGAACATCAAAACCGAAGCTCCAGTCAGCAAGCTCAGAGGACTTGGGTTTGATTGTTTTGTTTGGGGTTTTTTTTTTGTGAAGTTGGATGTCCCAAAAATGCCAGGAACCAGTTTGAGTTAATTAGGGTCATTTTGCTGTGTTTTTTAATGAATCCTTTATAGTTTGGCATAGGGAATCCTGTGAATGTCTGTGATAGTGTTATTTTACAGAAAGCAAACCAGAATTATCTGTTGATCGATCAATCAATCTTGTCCCCCAGAAGAGTACATATTGTAGTGTTCTCTTACAGAAGACAAGTGTTAATGGAGCTATTTTCTGCTGATTTAACTCCCTGGTATTATATTATGGATCAGAAAGAAGCTTTTTAAGTGACTTAAATATGGACTTATTTTAGTTAGTGCAAGTATTACTAATCCAAATAGTAACATTACTATAAAGTGCCACTATAGAAGTGTGATTGCTATTCAAAGTGGAAATATAACGTCTCGTGTTTGCTAGAAAACTGAGTGTCAAAGAGTTTTACTTCTTAAGTGCACACTACAACTTGATAAATACCGTGATTTAGAGCTTCACACACTGCAATAAATTTGAAACATCCATCAACTGCTTTAAGCAAATGCAGATTGCAATTCATTTAGTGATGCAGTTCTTTTCAGATCAGCCCTGGAAACTTTTGTGAAGCTGATCCCTGTGTTACGGTTTGTAGTAGCCACACAATTCATTGTGCCACTTAGTGGATCAGTGAATTCTGTCATATAGTACAAATTTATGTTTGCCACTACTCATGATGTTCTAAAATTATAATTATTCTTTTTCATGTTTGTAGAATATTGAAGATCTGTTTCTTCCTTTTATAGTATTGACATCCTAGCTGAGCATGGTAGGAAGAATACAGAGCTTATATATCACCATATGCTTGAAAAGTCAGTTTCATTTAAATGATTCACTGTTCTAACTTGCACATATAATTACTATAAGGCCATAATAATAGGTCAGAAAAAGAAATTTATTTTTTGATCAGATTATAGTATTACCCACTAAAGAGAATTCCCAGTAAAGATAGGTGTAGATATATTGTTAAGATTGTAGAGCATGATTCTCCTAGTTCTTCCTCCCATCTCTAAAAATGATTGATGCTTTATATTTTGTAACTGTTGCTCTGGTGCCAATGTATAGGAGATTGTAAAATAAACTAGTTTTATATATTAAACTTCCTGAATAGTTTATGAGTTAAAAATTATAACAGTAAAGTGAAACCAGACGGACTGAGTAGAGTTGACAGCACCTTTCTGAGTGATGAAATTGCTATTGATTTATGACAAATGCTAGTAAAAGCAGGCAGGGACTGTTTTGTTGCTGTCAGATGAGAACAGAAAGTAGGCAGGTTTTGTTATCAATCATTTGTTGTCAGTGTAAGACAGTGGCAGGCTGTTATAATTGATTTGATAGCTCCGTCTGACTTGAGCTCTAGTGGCCACCGCAGATTGTGGCAATGCAGCAGTGCAGAGAATTGACATGAAAGAGAAGTGACATGAATCCTCAGAGGCAAAGTTGTATGATTTAAAAGAGTATGTTTGTTAAAACATTTTATAAATCAGAATTTTCAGACTGAGATGCAATTTATTGATAGCATACAGTTTTGAGGTTAGTCTGAAAATGGGTTTATCATATAATGTGGCATTAATTTAATAGATGTTTTATGGCCTAAAAGGATTTGCATGGGTAAAAAGATTATTTTTTTTTTTTCCCCTCTTTTCTTTGCCTTTAACAGCAGCTTATATGATTTCATTCAGCTTTTGATGAAGCTTTTTCCTGATACAGTATCTGTCCTGGTTATGCTTACTGTGACTGTAGAGTATCACTATGACACTTTGATCCTCTATAATAGGCTGGCTTTTGTGGTTTTCCAAAAACAAAACAATGATGGCTATTGGAGACCTAATAGGACTATTTGATGAGGCTTTTGGGCTTAATTTGTAAGTAATCTCAAATTATTCTGTAGTGTAATATCCCGAAAACCTAACTTGTTTCTCTGTGATTTTTTTATTCCTGAACAGTCTTGAAGTTTGAGGTTCTAGCTGAGTTAACTAACAAAGAGAGATTGTCTTCTTCACCATTCCCTACAAGGGTAAGGATTATAGGATTAGAAAACACTGCAGAGAATTATCTAAAGAAATATTCAAAATGTATTTTGGTATAATTGCATGGAAGTCATGGATACATTCCCTCTCTTCCTCATTTATAAGTATGAAGTACACAAATTAGATACAGACATTATTCCCAAAGAGCACTATGTTTCAACAATTATTTTATGTGAGAACTTGAAAGATTAGAAAGCATCTTAGCTAGGAAGAACTTGGACAGGTGGAAAAATCAGACTTATTTTTTAACTCTACTGCAGTGTATCCATAAGAAAAGTCAGCAATTCTCTGACTGGAGCAAGGAAAGTATTTTGGTATTTTAAAAAAAGTGAAATATCGATGCCATTCACCAGCGTTCAAAAATAATTACTTCAACCAGAGTAAATGTAGAGCAGGGCTGTTAGGATAACACAGAAAAATTGATTATTTAAACTGGAATGCTTGAAATAGCCTGGTTTGTTTTGTTTAACAGAACAGAGGCAAGAAGAAGTGGATATATGTATACATATGTGTTTGTATAAAAAGCACACATGCATATCATATACAATGTAATTATATACAATATAATATATATATAAAATACATATGTTATATATGTTTGGGGAGGGCAAATGTGGGAGAAAAAGTATGGAGTTAGCAAACAGCATAAACACAAGAGCAAGGGGAGATTAGTAACAAGTGAAGTTTTGAAAATAGCATTCTAGCAGCGTGGATGGTTGGTTATATGTTTTCAAATTTCATCTAATAATCAACAAATGGAAGTATGTTAGCATCATCTTTAAATATAATAGGGGACTGGAATCTCTTAAGACACATATCCTGCATTATTAACTGTGATTTTTCCACACTCATTTTTAATCTTTCCCAGTCTGTGCCTGTATGTTTAGGGGGCTTCTCTTTTAGATCAAATACTCTCTCAAAATACTTAAATACTCAAAATACTCAAATACACTCTCAAAAAGATAGGAATTTGTTGAGTTTGCATAACAGACAGAAACTTTTTTGTAAGCTTTCTGCATTCCTAGTATCAAATATTGCTAGATCGTTATTGCTTCCCTACATTATTTCAATTTATTAACACCTCCATGTAAAAAATAAAAATAGTTGTTCATTTTGTTATATGCTAATAGGTATTCATTTCAGAATAGCATAGATAGGATGAAGAAAGAAAAAACAACTGACAGAGGTAAAGAGGGATCATATTTCATATGGCTTCTAGAAAAATCCGGTTTAAACAGTGTTAGAATAAGAAGTGGAAATCTTCAATTACATGGGTGTTTTGATAAAATCTTTGAAGCTAACTTATAAAGACGACACAAGAAGAGTATTGAAATCTGCCAGGAACATGTATAGAGCAAGAAAATTCAAACTAGGATAAAAGATGTGAGTAAAGGCAATAGTATAGTACCATCTTGAAGAGTTTGAGTTTCTACAACTGAAAAAAAAATTGTACTGAGATCACTGTCCCAACTCCTAAATATGTTACTTTAGGACCAGATAGCCCAAAAAACCTATGAGAAGAAAGAGTTTCTGAAGAATTGGGGTCTACATTATTTGAACTTCAACCACAACAAGGCATCAGAGGACAGGTGTAATATGCTACTTCGGATTACTGAGCGACTGCAATAAATCTAGAAATACTGACTGAAAACACCATACAAGTCACTTATAGAAAATGATACATTTGATTTTTCTACTTCTGTGTTGTGTTTATATTAAAGACTAACACTGTAAATCCGGTCAATTTAAGCTGTAAAAAAACACTGGAAGGTCTGTCCCACAAGAAACAGGTCTGGAACTTACAGAAGACAAGCTAGGTTAATTAGCTGTAACCTTTTAGACACCATTTCTACATGCTGGGGTTTTGACATAAGTGGAATGCTGAAATACCAGAACTGCCTGTGTCAAAGGTGATTGTGCTTAATGATGTATCAAACTAGTGATGCTTCTGCTTGTCTCACTACTTTATCTACTACACTTCATCATTAATGCTGATCTCTTTATGCTTGTTTCCACAAGCAGTGTATTTTTATATCCTGTGATTTGTTCATTACACTGAAGTTCCCCAGTTGAGTAGATGCTTGCTCATTACAAAGTGAGCACTGCACTGAGGACGCTTACTGAAACTTAGAGCTACAACTGACTTCTCTGCTCTAATAGAATGCTCATTATGCTGTCAGTTTCTAACCCTCCCGCCTTCCCCCAGAAAAACATGTGAAAAATCACTTCAGTTATTAAAGTTGTATTTCTCTCCATCACTAATCCACAATTTTTGTTTTCAGCTTGCTGTTTTAAACTCCTATTTCCTCTCCACAAAGTCTGAAGCAAGTCACTAGCATACAAGATTGATACTGCAGCCTCTGACCTTAAGGCTACAAATTCTAGAAATGTCTCACCTTTCCATTGATATTGTGAGCCCTTTCTGCTTTAGGTACAACTTTTAACATGAACGATTTAATAGTAATAATTTCCAAAACCAGTATTTATACTAAATAGATATGAAACCATTAGAAGGTAAAATCTAAATTTACATATCCTGGAAGCTAAATAAAGTATGGCATTTGAGCTTAGTTAGAGACAGATAAAGTTAATAGCTTGTTTTTATTAATGTAATTTGACTACTTTGGCAATTTATTATGAAGCTATAATATGTAGCTACTATTTTTTTAAATGTACATATTCAGAAACTCCTCTTCTGGTCACCTGCATTAAACCATTAACATTTTGGAGAGCATTTCATTAACATTTACATAGTATCTCATCAGACTGTTCTTTGACTTCATATACTTTGAGACTGAATCACCTTTGAGATTTCCCAAGGTGCTTCTTGCCTCTGAAGCTGGCACGTCAAAAGCCCTTGGAACTTGCATGTTTTTCGATTAGAATATAATGATGGGACTGCAATTCAGGCAGAGCTTTGAAGGAGTGTGCCAAAAGACACCAAAGGCTCCCTATTTATACTCCTGTTATATAAGAATAAAAAAGAATAAAATATGTATGTAGTCAAAAATCAAAACTGTTGGGTGAGACAGATAACCTTAAAAACTTCGGATCACATTTGTATCCTGCCCTCAGTGTCCTCTGAAAAAGTGCATCTCTCCTTCATCCCTTTCGACACTACATTAAGAAACTTGGCCAAATCTGAGCATGATTATTTCCTCAGGCAAGAAACAAATTGCCCCATATCTAGAAGGTTCAAATTCACCTGCTCTGCCATGGTAAGGAGATAGTAAACAGGCAGCCTTTCTCCTTGCTGGCAGGATCTTTTCACAAAATGGACATGGCTGCACCCATGCAGCAAACTGTGAACGAACAAACAAACAAACGTAACAGCATTCTGTATAATGTTGTTACCTAGCAGTAAGTTGAGATAAATTGAATCACTTTAAGGTGTTTAGAAGTCATCTAATGCCTTAGGGGCAGGGGAGCAAAGAAAGCTTTCAGTGTTTGCCTATTTAATATTGCCCATGAATCTTTAAGTTTTATTTCTTTCTTATAAAAGATTTTTATTTTTAGCTGCTCCTTTATTGTTTAATTTTGCTTCCCCTTCTCCTACCTTGAAGGCCACACTATATTGCAGTAGATTATATATTTACAGCTTAATACTTTGTGTTAGGAGTTTCCAGGGGACACATTTTAGCTTGAAATTTTAATTGTATGCATTTATACCTATACTATGTATTCCATCTCTACTTTCTGTGGCTTTATTATTATATTTTTCATTATTTTCTGTCCATTATTGCTTTGTGAAAGACCAGTGCAAAAGAGGAAATTGGTAACTTTAGCAAGGTAAATAAGGCAGAATGTTCTGTTAAAGAAGGGAAACTATTTCCTTTATTTTATTTCTTTGAATTGCGGTTGAGAAAATGTGATTTCTAAGTTGGCTGTGTCCTTTTTCTAAAGCACTTGAAAAAATTTAACCAGATGCTGATACCTAACTAAATTCTACTGAGATGCTGAACAACATCTATCATTCTATATCTTCCTAAAAACCTGTGATTTTTCCTTTCATCATATTTCTTTTGTTTTCTGGAACAGAGAGGAGAATATAAATAGTGCCTCTCTCTTCTTAGAATGTTATTTAAGATTCTGTGTTCTGAAACTTTGCAAACCTGAAAATTGCAACATGGTGATCACCTATCCCAGTAATTTTAATAGAATCATAGAACCATAGAATGATTTGAGTTGGAAGGGACCTTAAAGATCATCTAGTCCCAAGCCTCCTGCATGGGCAGGAACACCTCCCACTAGACCAGGTTGCTCCGAGCCCCATCCAACCTGGCCTTGAAGATTTCCAGGGATAGGGCTTCCACAACTTCTCTGGGCAACCTGCTCCAGTGTCTAACCACCCCCACAATGAAGAATTTCTTCCTAATATCTACCCTAAATCTCCCCTATTAAGACATTTTACTAGTACAGCTAGTGGACATTTAGTCATCCATTCATCAT
Organism: Chaetura pelagica; assembly: GCF_000747805.2. Taxonomy (NCBI): domain Eukaryota; kingdom Metazoa; phylum Chordata; class Aves; order Apodiformes; family Apodidae; genus Chaetura; species Chaetura pelagica. The sequence continues at coordinate 6,092,525 of NW_009953761.1, read as the reverse complement.
TTGTATGCATGCACACGTACGTGTGTGTACGTGTAATGCATTAAGACCTGTATTTAAATATTATGGTTGGGAATGGAAATGAGTGTGCAGCCTGATCTGTAGATCTAAATACCGGGGTGTTTAAGTTCTATTTGAATATTAAAGCCTTTACTTCTACCAAACATTATGTGAATATTTGCTTATTTTGTAGTTCACGAGCTCATTCACTGACTTACTTCTTCATAATTTCCATATTCATCTCTACAGAACTTTGCATTGTAGAAATTTAATGAAATAGGTTGTTAACTATAGTACTTAAATGGAAATTCAGTAGCCAGGAAGAAAACTGCAGGGGAAAAAAAGGAGAAGTATTATCATCAGATGTGATAGAGCTGGATTGGCACGATACTGGCACATTTTGTGCTTCATTTTGCATATAAATACATTCAAAGCTTGTTCGGATAAAAAGTCTTACATGGTTCTAATTTATTTTCTTGTTTTTAAACTCATTCAGACTAATGTGACTATAGCAATCATTTTCAAATGAAACTAATGTATGATTTTGTTTATGTATAGCTCAAGTTGATTTGGAGTATTCCTAAATTCTCAGAATCTGACTGTATGTCTGAGAAAAACACACCAAAAAACCCAACTTTGACTCTGTAGAAAGAAATAGGCAAATACAAATGCTGTAATGCAGACTGTGTTGACTATAGGACTTAAGGAAGGTTTGTAATGCTTTCACTAGGATGATGCAGTACAGCTCTTCTTATGCCTTTGTTTTATATCTGTCCAATTTTCCAGAAAAATGAATTTTAAATAAGAGTTATTTGAATGTTTTAGATATTTAAGCAATTAAATATAGATTTGTCTCTCTTAGCTCTGTTTATTCTCACTGTGGAATTTTTGTTAATAAATGCCGGAAGGAAATTTGCTTTAAAATGCTGGTTCACAAACACAATTAAACTGGTAGCACCTTATCATCTTTTCATTGGTGCTTTAACAAGAATTTAAGTGAAGATTTATGTTCTGTGTGACAGATGAGCCACAGGTTTCCTTCAACTAATCCATATATACATTATAGTGATTGTGCTGTACTACTGTATTTTCCTTGATTTTGAGTAAAAGAGAATATGGTTAAATTGCTCAGGAGAAATATTTTTTTTAAGACGTTTTCAAGTGTATCTGCAATTTGCTTTGAGGTTACTATAACTAATGCCTTGGGTCTGATTTCACCACCCAGCTTGGTGACCTCACAGTCTGGCTGTCTGCCATGGACTGATCCAGACTGCACTGGAGAAGGTAGAGCTCTGGAGCATCTTCAGTGCATTGATGATATTGTATGGGGTGAATAGCAGAGGAAGTCTTAGAAAAAGGGTAGAAGATAATCCACCTTCCTCTGGAAGCTGGGCTTGCCAGTAGGAGAAGTGAGGTCCAGGGACCTGCCCAAGAGATACAGTTCCTGGGAATTAAATGGCAAGATGGGCACCACCACATCCCTATGGATGTGGTGAATAAGATAATGGCTGTGTCTGCATGTACCAATAAGGAGACACAGGTCTTCTTGGGGGTTGTAGGTTTCTGGAGGATGCACATTCCATCGTACAGTGACATGAAGCCTCTCTGTAAAGTAACTCAGAAAAAAACCAGTTCTGTGCGGGGGTCCAAACCAGTACATGCATTAGAGCAGATAAAATGAGAAGTTGTACATTCCAAGGCCCTGGGACCTGACAACAGTACATGTGTAAATTCTCAGAGGGAGGTAAAAAGGCATTAGTTATATCATAGCTAATTAGTAAAAGGTAAATAATGAAAACTCATACTTTGTTTGTTGCCTTTTTTTTTCTTTAATTGAAAATACCACACAGAACATGGAATTCATGTGCTAGGAGGATATCTGCATTTTCACCAGAAGTCTATACTTTCTTTTTCACACCTGTCATAGACATTCTGTAAGACTTCAAATATTATGACATTAATTACATCTAAAATGTGTGTGTAACTAATATGTAAGTATATTGTAAGCTAGTGCACAGTGAAATTAAATTCTAGAAAAATTGAAATGCTTCTTTGTTTGTAAATTATATCATTATCCTGAGTTGTATTACATCTAAAAAAGTTTGAACATACTGTACAACATAATGTACAGACTTTGAACTTAATCAAAGCAAATAGAGTAAAAACTGATTTCCAGTTCCTGCTGCTCACTGGCAGAGGAACTACAGGAGATGTTAGCCCATCCATCCATCTCAACATTTTATCAGTGGGTAGAGTATTTATTATAGCCAGAAATATTGCCTCAAACCAAAGAGGGGCAACTACATCCTTGGCTGGATTAGCCAATGGTATGGCCAGTAGGTCAAAGGAGGTTAGTGCAAAGTATTGGAATCTATTATGCAATAACTACACAATAATTTCATTAGGAAGGAGTTATAGAATGGTTAAGGTTGAAAGGGACCTTAAAGATCATCAGGATCCAACGTCCCTGCTATGAGCAGGGACACCTCACACTAGACCAGGCTGCACAAAGCCTCATCCAGTCTGGTCTTGAACATCTCCAGGGAGGGAGCTTCCACAACCTCCCTGGGCAACATATTCCATTGCCTTACACCCTCATGGTGAATAATTTCTTCCTAGTATCTAACCTAAATCTACCCTCTTCCAGTTTAAAACCATTACCCCTGGCCCTGTTGGCCACACTTCTTTTGATGCAGCCCAGGACTTAACTTGCCTTCTGAGCTGCAAGCGCACGCTGGCAGCTCATGTCAAGCTTCTCATCCACTGCTACCCCTAAGTCCTTCTCCTCAAGGCTGCTCTCTATCCATTCTCCTCCCAGCTTGTGTTTGTGCCTGAGATTGCACTAACCTGTGTGCAGGACCTTACACTTGACCATGTTGATCTTCATGTGGTTGGCACTGGCCCAACATGCCAGCCTGTCAAGGTCCCTCTCTGGATGGCATCCCTTCCCTCTAGGGTGTCAACTATTCCACACAGCTTGGTATCATCAGCAAACTTGCTGAGGATACACTCAATCGCTCTGTCCATGTCACCAACAAAGGTGTTGAATAGCACTGGTCCCAGTACTGACCCCTGAGGAACACCACTTGTCACCTGCCTCCTCTTGGACACTGAACCATTGACTACAACTCTCTTAGTGCAGCCATCCAACCAATTATTTATCCACTGAGTGATTCATCTGTCAAATCCATATTTTATCAGTTTGGAGACCAGGATGTCATATGGGCCAGCATCAAATGCTTTGCACAAATCCAGGTAGATGATGTCAGTTGCTCTACCACCATCCACTATCTCTGTATCCTTGTTGTAGAAGGCCACCAAATTGGTCAGGCATGACTTGCCCTTAGTGAAGCCATGTTGGCTGTCACCAATCACCTCCGTATTTTCCATGAGCCTTAGCAGATTTTCCAGGAGGATCTGCTCAACCATCTTGCTGGGCACGGAGGTAAGACTAGCCTGTAGTACCCCAGTACTTTTTCCCCTTTTTAAAAATAGGTTCCCTTTTTCCAATCAGCGGGAACCTCACCAGACCACCATGACCTCTCAAATGTGATGGACAGAGGCTTAGCAACTGCACCTGCCACCTCTCTCAGGCTCCGTGGATGGACCCCATCAGGTCCCATAGACTTGTTTACCTTCAGGATCTTTAGATGGTCACAAACCTGTTCTCCTACAATGGGAGGTGCTTTGTTCCCCCAGTCCCTGTTTTTACCTGCTATGGCCTTTGCAATGAGGCTGGAGCACTTGCCAGAGAAGACAGATGCAAAGAAGTCATTAAGAACCTCAGCCTTCTCAATATCCTGTGTAGCTAGATCTCCTGTTTCCTTCAGGGCAGGGCCTACATTTTCCTTGGTTGTCCTTTTATCCCCAATATACCTATAGAAGCTTTTCTTATTGCTCTTTATATCTGTCAGGAGATTTAATTGCATCTGGGATTTGGCTCTCCTGACCTGATCCCTAGCTGCTTGGACAATCTCTCTGTAATCGTCCTGGGGTACTTGCTCTTGCTTCCACCCCCTGTATGCTTCCTTCCTAAGTCTGAGTTTTTCTAGGAGCTGCTTGCTTATCCGCACCGGCCTCCTGGAGTTTTTACCTGACTTTCGCTTAGTTGGGATGCATTGCTTTTGGGCCTGGAGGAGGTAGGTGATCCTTAAATATCAGCAAGCTTTCATGGGCCCTTCTTCCCTCCAGGATGTTGTCCCATTAGACTGTCTCAAGCAGATCCCTGAAGAGGCTTAAATCTGCCTTCCTGAAGTCAAGGGCAGTAAGCTTGCTGTCAGCCCTCCTTGCTGCCCCAAAGTTCTTGAACTCCACCATTTCATGGTTGCTACAACCAAGACTGCCCTTGAACTTAGCAACCCTCACCAGCCCTTCCTTGTTGGTGAGAACAAGGTCCAGCATTGCACCTCTCTTTTTTGGTTTCTCAATTATTTGGAAAAGGAAGTTGTCATTGACACACTCGAGGAACCTCCTAGATTGTTTGTGCTTTGCAGAGTTGTCCCTCCAACAGATATCAGGGTGCTTGAAGTCCCCCATGAATACCATGGCTTGTGAACATGAAGCTGCTCCTATCTGTCTGTAAAGTGCCTCATCTATACCGTTCTCTTGGTCAGGCAACCTGTAGCAGAAACCCCACTGTAATATCACCTGTGCCTGCCCTCTCTTTAATCTTAACCCATAAGCTCTCAGTTGGCTCCTCATCCGTCCCCATGGAGAGCTCCGTGCACGCCAGCTGGTCTTTGACATAGAGGGCAACACCCCCACGTTGTTTTCCTTGCTTGTCTGTCCTAAGTCTATAACCCTCCATTTTGACACTCCAGTTATTGGAGTCATCCCACCAGGTCTCTGTGATGCCAATAAGATCATAGCCCTGCAGGCACACACACATCTCTAACTCTGCGTTTATTTGCATAGAGGCATTTAAGCTGGGCCTCCAGTGAAGGTAACTGACCAGCTGGATTTCAGAATCAAAGAATTGTCAGAGTTGGAAGGGACGTCTAGAGATCATCTAGTCCAGCTCCCCAACTAGAGCAGGATCCCCTAGAGCACATTACTCAGGACTGCATCTAGGTGGGTTTTTAATTACTCCAGAGAAGGGGACTTCACAACCTCCCTGGGCAGCCTGTTCCAGTGTTTCTTTATGCTGCACTCCAGGTGCTCCCCTGCTGACCTGTGCCCTGTCTACAAGCTCTGGGCATCTATTACTGATACCAACATCACGTTGAAGTTGCTAGGTGTGGGATAAATTGAGGTCCCCTCCCTCCAGCCTCATCAGTTTAAAGTCCTCTTTACCAGCTTGGCTAGCCTACAACCCAGGATGCTCTTCCCCTTGAAGAAGATGTAATATTTTCCATTAAACTTACTGTATGAGAGTTTGATAAATGAGCAGTTAACAAGCTTCACAGGCACAGCAGCTGACCAGCATTAACACTATGTTCATCTTCACTGGATGGAAAATTATCCTAGTGTTCAAGAAAAAGTGTGTAGATGGTTTAAAAGTTTAATGTTAGAAAAAACATTTCAAATATTTAACAGAATATCAAAGTAGCACAACAAGTTCTGATGTGGAATTAAGTAGTTATGTTGCCAAAGAGGTTACAGAGATCTATTGTAGGTGCCACATTTTTGACGTATGGTTCATAATTATCTGTGAGAGTAAAGAAGCCCCTTTGAGGAATCTGTTGCCAACATGCAATTGGGAAGAAAAGCAGCCAGATGACAAACTACATATACCTAATACTACATCCATAAAATTAAAATTGTTTTCTATTTGCTGAAAGTTTATAGCCTGGGAAACCATAGTACCAGCTTTATCTTCAGCAGCAGTGTGGATCAGGAGGTGTTGAATACAGCCTGAATCTGAGGTGATTGGTATAAATCTTAGCTAGGCAGAGTGGAACATGCTAAATACAAGAAAATATGTCTATCTGTTCATTGAGAAAATATTAATATTTGAACAGAAGAAGTTTATTTCCTAATTTTAGGAAGGTTAAATATGAATTTAAGAAATACTATTGTTCTTCTTTCAAAGGATTCTATCATTTTTTTTCTTTTTTGTTGACTAAGCCTCATTTATACACATCTATTCATGTCTTTGTGCTTTTCCCCATTATTTTATATAAATATTATTTTGTAATCCTTGTAATGCACTTGGTAAATCTTTCTTTGGCAATACAAGTTAGTTAAAAGGTGAAATACCTTTTTGTAACTCATTTTAGATTTCTAGCTGGGATTTTGCAGAGTCACTGTTTCACAGTATTGGAGTACATGTTAATAAAACTTGAGTTGGCATTAATAGTTATACTAAAGCCCATTGAGTCAAAAAATATAATGTATGTGCACACATAATATCTGAGTAGGTATAAAATGTGTATAGATATCATTATTTTTATATGTATGTACATACATATTTATTAGTGTCAGGCATTCATTTTTCAGTAGTATCAAAGTCATGGGTTTGAAGAATGCTACTAGTGACAAATATTCTTTGTAACAGTTATTGTTCAATGTATATAATTTTTTGTTAGTTTTATTGTTTAACTTTAGGAAGACAGTTTGATTAAAAATTTACCAAAAAATAAATGAAGTGGAAAAAAAATTGTGAAGTTTTTCACTTTTGAATGATAAACACATTGACTTTTGAACCTAAATCACTCACTAGAATTCAGAGCAGGTCACTTATGTCTGAAAGTCAGTGACTTTAGATTGACTTGGATAAAACAATGTAGTTAATAAAACACTAAGTTACAAAGAATCTCTGCCATCAAACAATATTTTAGATAACAATTGTCTTCTTTCTTTACTTGCTGAAGTGTTAAGAAAATGAAGCCTTTTATTGAAACATTACTGAAAATATCTAGAAAATAGTTGTATATTATGAAAACTGTCCGATTGCTGATTAATATTTATTATTGTTCCTCTTTGTGATTCAGATTTTTCCTAAACTCATTTTAATGCATATTTACAGTGCTAGTTCATTTTCGTGCAATAATCATATTTTAAACTTTGAATATCAGTTTCCCCTTGTGACAGTTTTACCAGAAGAGAAGCCCAGTTTGCAAAGTCTAATTACAATAAAATTCTGATTCACGTAGCTTTGTTATTGGCAAGAATTTTGGCAAAGTTGGGATTATCCCTATGGCAAAGTTATATCAAAAAACCACACAAACTCAAAAACATGAAGAGCTGGCATTTAGGTTCTTTAAGGTAATATCATGTATTAGGCATTACCAGATTATTTTTCAGCAAGTGTAGAAATACCCTGAATTACTATAGTGTGAAGTTGGAGCTATTTGCAGTAAGAATGTAAATAACATGGCACAAAGCTGTATTTATAATGACTAATGAAAGCTGTTGCACTGCAATCAGAGTGATGCAGAGCAACAGGGCAATTCATTAGGAGAAAACCAGTTAACAAACAGCTAAAGCATGCCAGTTTGGACCTTTTCCTTTCAACTTCAGAGTAAATACTCTGGTTTTGGTTCATTATGCTAAATAATTCTTTGTAGGAGACGTGGATAATAAGTAAGGTTACTGTTGCCTGCTGATTTCTGCTAACTCACAGAAATGCATACAGAAGATGTCATTTTGAGGTTTGTTATGGCTAGATAAATACACTTCCCATGTTACGCTTGTTAAACATACTATACTTGTGATTTGGGATGTTGATTGAGTGCAGTGTATAAGCACATACAGTAAGTCCCTCCTGACTTCAAGCACCTCTGTTTAAATTCAGTGCTCAACAAAGCTAGATCAGGGAGTCAGTAATGTAAATCAGGTAATCTGGACCTAAATTGCATGCTTCTAGACTATGGCTTCTGGAAGATTACCCATGTATATCTAAAAAAACAGTGCTGACAATTGTGATTGATTTTTCTTTCTGCTTTTGATCTTTAAGACATGATTACAAGAAATAGAAATTATGAAAGCTCTGTTTAATTTCCTTTTCTCTTTTGAAAAAGTAAGATATATAGGAAAAAAAGGCAACTGTCATAGAAGCTAAATTATAAGCTTTATACTTTTGAAGACAGGCTTCATCTGATTTTTAGTTAGGAAATAGTGAAAACAAAATTAAAAAAATACTTTTGCGAAACTGAATTGACTGGCATAAAAGATTCTCTTGAGAAGCTCCCTTCCTACTAAAGAAGGAGTTCAGAGAGATACAAATACTTACAAAGCAACTTGTTTTATTTAACTATGTATAGAACTACTCATATTGTAATATTGTTTGCATAAATAGATTAAATAGAGTAAATGTTAAAGTCTTAAAGAGAAGCTTTATGGAACCTGTACTGAGGTTTCTTATGTGTTGCATGGTGGTTCCTACATGAGAACATCATAGAATCATAGAATCCTAGGGGTTGGAAGGGACCTCAAAAGATCATCTAGTCCAACCCCTCTGCCAGAGCAGGATCACCTAGAGCACATCACACAGGAACGTGTCCAGGCAGGTTTTGAATGTCTCCAGTGAAGGAGACTCCACAACCTCTCTGGGCAGCCTGTTCCAGTGCTCTGTCACTCTCACAGTAAAAAAATTTTTTCTGATATTCACCTTGAATCTCCTATGCTCCAGTTTGCATCCATTACCCCTTGTCCTATCACTGGTCATCACTGAGAAAAGCCTAACTCCATCTTCCTGACACACTATATATCACTATATAAGAATTTCATTCCTCTGCTTTGTGGTATGAAACAGATATGGAGTTATCTGCAGGTGCTTTCTCATATTTAGGATTCAGAAGATGCCTTCTGAATTTACCTTTATTTTTAAATTCTTTGAAGATGTATACACCTACAATTATATAATGGTTCCACTTATTCTTTATCATTCCCCATCCCTAATTAGCAAGCCTTTCCTCAGTGAATACACCCATACAGACTCTTTAAGAGAAATGAGAGATGATTGTCTACACCCATCTCCAGATTCATACTCTGTAGATGATTTTACCTGTAATGAATCTAGGGGACAGGTATAATTTAAGTGCTCATTTTTTATAAAGTAAATCTTAATGTCTACTGTCTATTACAGATTTCTTTGGAAACTTATTTGCAGTGAATAATTATGGTAACAGACAAGAAGTTATCCAAGTGCCATTTAGAGGACAAACTTGTTTCTTAACTATGTTGTCTTCATATCGAAGTCTAAAGAAAAATGTCATTGTTTTATTTCAGATTGATTCCAATACAGATAGACAGCAAAATTATAGTTTTCTTATACAGAAGAAGGAATACAAGAAGCATTAAATGACCTGACTGCTGTATTTCCACCTCTTTTTCTAGACAAAGCAGGATCTTACAGTTATATTAGGCTGTTGTTCAAGAAAAGATCTTTTCCTTGTTGACAGGTTTACTGAAAATTCAAAACTTCTTGGCAACTACAGTTCACTTTTAATCTTGTTCTGTTTCTGTGGTATACAAGGAGGTATATTTATGAAGTAATCAGTTAAACTACTCTCTAATTGTCCATGTCTGTTTTTGTTTAAAATTCTGCTCCAGATAAGTAATGTGTTATGCACATTATTCAAAGTAGGTCATTTGATTTTCGACAGATTGCAATTCAGCCAGGTTTATTACAGCTTGCGACTAGTAAGGATTATCTCTAGTGCATGGTAAGATAGAGCTTCTCTAAGTCCAGTTCTACGGAAGTGTGTATGGTCTGTCTGCATATCAGCTTGCTAGAGCAGAGATGCTTATGCTTTCATAGAACCAACATTTTCTGCTAAGTTGTCCTCACCTTTGTACTTAAATAAGGTATCCAGCCTTCCAGAATTGTACTCCCAAGTTGTGACACATTAAATGACCAGCTAATCCTGACACCCTATGTAGTTTTCTATGCTAGTAATAAGTATTCACAAAAATAAATAAGTCATATAGGGAAAAAAAAAACAAACAACAAACAAAACCCCACAAGAGAAATAAAATGCTCTGTGAGCTGTATTGTTCATGTAGCCTGGTTACTACTCATTTGTGTCCTTTAGTTGATCAACTGTTGAAGAGAGTTTTACTTACTTCTCTGCACAGGCTGATCATACTGTCCTGCAGGAAATATGTGGGCATTTTTTGCGTTATGTTTGACTACTGAATTCAGGTGATGTGATTAAATGTCACCAAGACTGAATTACGAAGTTTGTAGCTTTGTATCTATCAGCCTATTTTTTTAAAAATCTGATGATCCAACTTAACAACTGTATCACACTTTGAAGCTGGGTTTCAAGCAGATGAGTTTGAAAGAGGTCTGATCTAACCTAAATTATTCTTTTCTCTGCGAGAACAATGCCTCTTTATTAAATCTTGTAGAATTTAAACACATAAGCAAATTTTAAAGTTACTAGACAAGCAAATGTTTTGGATATAAATTATTTCTTTTCATCAGAAGCCATGTAAGAGTTACGTTCATTAATTTTTAGTAATATTTTCATATTTATATAAAATTAACAGCTCTCTGATTTACTTAAAAATATATTTTGTCTTGTGCTCCTCAGGCTCAGGTTTTAATGAGACACCAGGCATTTCAGAGACATGTGCCAGGAATTTTTTGTGGGCATCTCTTCTATGGTACCAAAGTCTTCTATACTTCTGCTTCATATCAGCAGCTGCCTTGGTATTTGTTTACACCTTCGTTATCTGGGAAATCTAAAGCTTAAAAAGCTTTATTATTGTTTTTCAGTTGACTTCCTTTCTAGGGTAAACTAAAGTCTGCATTCTTTGGACTGCTTCATGATTGTGAAAAAATCTCACTCAAAAGTTACTTATTGGCAGATCACCTAATCCTAAATTTTATTTTGTGATGTTTAAGCAGAGTCTGTTTACCTTCATGGCAAGCTGAGCAGGTCTTCAAACAGTACTATGATATTTTACCAACTGAGGATTCACCTACTTAGCTGCAGCAGTTCACAAAATTTAGTGACTCTGGCCCATGCTTTGGCCACTGAGAGATTTTCCCTAAAAATTCCCTATTGTGGTAGTTACAAGTTTCAAGTTTTATCTCTCAACTGTGTTGTTTTTTTTCCTAGCAATAATAGGCATCTCAATTAGTAAAGATGGAAAAATGCTTTGCATTGATGGAATTAAGCTCACCATAAATACAGTAGCCTACCTTGTCACATTCAAATTGGAAAAACAAAAAAAGACACTGTCAAAAATTCAATTTAGCATTACAGAGATTACTGCAGTATAACAGCCCTTTATCTGTAGTAGTGTATAAAAGCACTTCTAACAGTGCATCAATTTTCACAGCCATTTAGTAGATTAGAAAGCAATTGTAAACAGAGTAAAACCCACATTAACTCCTGTCAACAGCCTGCCTTTTTCTTAGTTATGGATTTGTTTGAAATAACATTGAAGTCTAAAGTGATTGCATCAACATCAAAGATTGTATTATAAATATGAATGAACCTGTTGAAATGGACTACATAGTAGTAAGATATGGTAGGCATTTGTCCTCCCCATCAAAGTAAGAGCTTTTGTAAAAGAAGAATAGCTGTGACATAAGGAAACATGTCACTCTACAAGAAATTATTTCTCCCATTGTGATACAGTAACTGCATAATGCGACAGGTTTTTTAACTGCCCTTGATTTTATATTATAATAATGCACCATTAATAAGTGTCTGGTATTTCTTTTAACTGAAAACAACTGAAATACTTTTTTTTAAAAAAAAATATTTTTACATGAACAGTTATTTAAACATTACTGGTTTTGGGGGGGAAATTAAAAAAGCAGTTATGCATGGTTTTTATCTACTTTGGAAATATTTTTTTTCTTACCACTGCTTAAAAGCAAGAAATGCAGTGAGAATTAATAAAATACTGTGTTTTTTTCTGAATAAGAAGTCATCAGGTAGCACAGAGATAATTGCTAAACCTATTTATGGCCAGTGATGAAAGCTGATCCTCAAAGAATTGAAGATTCTTTATATACAATATAATTCAGAGGGGGTTGTGCTTTGCCTTTTTATTTTTTCCTCTGGAGGTTTATTTTCCACAAAATGTCTAGTGCCTTTAACTAACACTGGACACTAGACATTTCCCAATGCCAGTTTCTAAAAGGTGTACCAGTGCATATCTTTTTAATTGCTTCTGTTTCTATTGGACTATTCCTTATAGTCTTGAATAAGGACATTTTTTCTCCCACTTCTCAAGTGCTTTTGTTACAAAACTCTGGCTACCATGACTTGTGATACAGCTGCCACAGTCTTACTTTCAACAGTATTCATTCTACTTAAACTAGTCTTTCTTTGTAGTAAAAAGGACAGTACTATATATTTGAGTTCTGAATTATCAAACACAGGATATTAAACATTGAAGACCAAATATGTTTCCTATTCATGGGAGTAAAACCTGATAGTAAAGTAGTTACAAAGATCCAATTATTCTTTCCTTTAAATTGTGAGGATGAAATATGACAATATTTGTCTTCAATCAGCTGTTGTGCTTCATTGTTATTTTTTGAAATAGTTTGGCAATTATTCAGTGAAACATTTTATGTTAAGACTTTACTAAAAAATACTTCAAATTTTGTCTGAGAAAGCAAACAGTTTTCTCCACAGACTTTGTACATTTTCTTTCATCAACCATATATAATTGTAGCTTCTGACCTTCAAATAATTATATTTAAACAGAAACAGTTCTGGGGATGCTGATTTCACATTAGTAAACATTCTACTTTGCTTTATAATAGCTATTTTATTTATATTTTAATAAATGTAGCAAGAGATACAATAAATGTATTTTTAAGAATAAACTTAACTGATGCTGTATCTAGATTTATATTATTTCAACCCAATAAAAAAAAGACCTTGTGCTTTAGTAACAATAAAGGGTATTCAATTAGACTTAAAGAGAAGTAATATGAATCATCAGTCAAAATACGCAACATCAGATTTTTTCAGTCATATCATTTCTCTTTTTTTTTTCTACAATGATTTATCAAACCTAGAAAAGGCAGGTGATTAAGTGCTTTCTGCAATTGCACACAGCATCCTACTATACTGTAACTTTCTATTGTTAAGTGCTCCTATTTAGTGGATTTCATGTCTCCAAGTCAAATAAGTCTTCACAAAATTTATATGATGTTCGGATCTCTGGATTTATACAATCATAAATTTGGACACTTTCCCCTTTCCTATCCTTCCTTTCCTGTATCACAGAATCATAGAATTATAGAATTATAGAATGGTTACAGTTAGAAAGGACCTTAAAGACCATCGGGTTCCAACCTCCCTGCTATGAGCAGGGACACCTCCCACTAGACCAGGCTGCACAAAGCCTTATCCAACCTGGCTTTGAACACCTCCCAGGAGAGGGGGCTTCCACGACCTCCCTGGGCAAACCTGTTCCAGTGCCTTACTACCCGCATGGTGAAGAATTTCTTCCTGATGTCTAACCTAAGTCTCCCCTCTTTCAGTTTAAAGCCATTACCCCTTGTCCTATCACTACCTTCTCTGGTGAAAAGCCCCTCCCCAGCTTTTCTGTAGGTGCTTCAGGTACTGGAAGGCTGCTATAAGGTCTCCGCAGAGACTTCTCTTCTCCAGGCTGAACAGCCCCAATTTTCTTAGCTTGTCTTCATATCAGAGGTGTTCCAAGCCTTTGATTATGTTCTGGACCCTCTGCAACAGGTCCATATCTTTCTTGTCCTGAGGGCACCAGAACTGTACACAGTATTCCAGATGGGGTCTCACCAGGGCAGAGTAGAGGGGCAGAGTTGCCTCCCTGGCCCTACTGGCCACACTTATTTTCATGCAGCCCAGGATGGGTTGACTCTCTGGCCTCCAGCACACACTGGCAGCTCATGTTGATCTCATCTACTACCACCCCCAGGGCTTTTTCCTTAGGATCAGGTGCAGCTGAAAATTATTTTCCAAAACTCTCTCATCCATCACATCCATCAAATGTTTAATTCTTTCCAAGATGCTTTATCAGTTAATGCAGATATGTGTACTTGATATCTTATAGAAATATATATAATTAAATGTATCTCATAGTAAATTTATTAACATTAGCCATCTTACTAATCTGTCTTTTTAAAGTAGTCTTAAGCATCACTTAAAACCAAGTGAACCTACAAATTAAAACAGGTGGTTGAAACTAGAACTGGTGGAAGCCCCAGGCTTAGAAGACAAGCTATCCTCTCTTAATGACTGTATTCAGAATGAAATTCTCACAAAAAGAATTGCAGGTGAAACTAATCTCTTGTGACTGAACTAACACAACAAGTACAGTCTCCTTCTAATGACATTTACAATGCCCTTAAATGAGTCAACAATTGCTATTCTCTGAATAGCAGAAATGTCTTCCCATGACAGCTGAGGTCTTCCAGTGCAAGATTTAACCAGTCTTTCTGGCTGGGAAGTCATGTCAGTGCATCCTCTAGAGCCAGCCAGCTATCATCCACAACACTGCCCTCCACCATGACTGTCTGCTCTATCCTCCAGTTAGCTTCTTCAGCCCACTTCTGTATCTCTTACACCAAATCTTTTTGAAAAAGCATTTTTTAAAGAATATTGGTCAGAAATTGCCATTGAAAGCTGTCAGTTCTCAGGCAGATTTAGACACATGTAGAGCAGTTAGAGTGCATAGTCTGATGTAGGTATAATTTACTTAATTACATGGGATCTGATTTGCTTGCCCTCACTATCTATTTAAAATTAATCTCAGCTAGGCTCTCCCTCTAATCAAAAGAAGGCAATAGATACCTAAAGTATGTGCTTTTAATTGTGCTCTGCAGATTGCCTTTTTTCCTTGACTAGTCCCTTGACAATACAATCTCTTTGCTGTTATTGTCCTGCAGAGTCAGGCATAATGATTCTGCACCGGGGCTACCATAACCTGCAACAATTTTATTTTAGTGAAATACAGCACTACTCTTTGTAGACAATATCCCACACTTCGTGTTACACTCAAAAATTATGTAGTTGTGTACTACAGCACAAAACAACCTCAGCCACCTACAGACAGTTTATGTACTTGCCTATAAAAAAAGGTATCGCCTACATTTGAAAAGCATTTCAGCTGGAGCTTTGTCTATCACAGTCATTCCTACATGCATGAAAGAATAAAGAGCTGTGCATAATCTGATGTGGGAAATGGCATTTCTGTTTTAATTCTGATGGGCATAGGTCATTTGGATTTGTTTCTGAATGGGAGATAGTATATAGTGTTAAAGTCTATTAAACAGAATGAGAAGACTAATCAAAAGAGTCTTTTCAAAGAGTCCTAGGTGGCTGCATATGTTTCATACAAAAAAACCCTTTGTGTGTTGTTTTTGTATTATTATTCTTGCCTTTCCCATGTTGAAACCCTAATGCTTTCCCTTACTAATCCTTTGTAGCTTAATGTTTTATAGAATAATTCAAATTTAACATAATATTCAGTATATTTACAAATGAGAGGCAAATAATCTTTAACATATGCATAAAATATGATTACAAGATCCAATTAAAATATTTTTAATTATTAAAGTAGTGTTGAATAACAGGTGCTGTTATAGTTTTTATCACTGCATGCTATTTCTATCGTGTTTTTTTTTAACTTGCTGCATACTCTACATAAGCACTGTTATGGGATATTTTCATGGGACTCAAATCACTTTTCCTTTCATTTCTTCACCTACTAAGCTAGCTATCTTAACAGAAAATCAAACACAAAGAATTGAGTACTATCTAAAAATCACAGAGTTGCATTGCCATACAAAGCATCACTTTTATATCCACATCCCTTACGGCTAAATGTAAACACTTAATCCTCTGTGGATGTTAGATTCTTAAGTTTGAATGTACTCTGCTGGGGGTTTATAAGTTTTGTATGGGCAAGACTAAATCTAAGCCAACTTCAGGTTAAAGCAGTGATGATTTTCACTTGGTAGGATTCCATATACCAGTACAGAAGAAGGGATAATTTATTTTACAGGCTGTTTTTTAAATCCAGAATGTGTTGCAAGCTTGTCAGCAACTTTTAAAGCTACAGAAAAGTGTGGGTATCATGAATCTGTAAGATATAGGAACCTAAACAGTAAGATATATGTCTACTTAAGAAAAAAATTAACATGGAAAGGAAGGAAGGAAGGAAGGAAGGAAGGAAGGAAGGAAGGAAGGAAGGAAGGAAGGAAGGAAGGAAGGAAGGAAGGAAGGAAGGAAGGAAGGAAGGAAGGAAGGAAGTAATTGTGATAGCTAATGGCTGAGCAGTGGACTTAATAATGACAACTTTCACATCTACAGTTCTTGTCTGTACGTTATACACACAATTCCCCTACTGTTCATTGTAGCAATCAGAATATAATTTATTTCAATTCTATTCTCTATGCAGCCAGGAAAAACTTTGTGAAATGTTATAGCTTGTGGTAAATAGGTGGTGAGATCAATACCCATAATGTTCTGTCAGGCCTTAACATCACTGAATCTGCACCCCGTCCTGCCTCACAGAGGACATACAATCTCTGCCATCTGCTGTCACTCTCAAGATTGGGATATCCACCTTTTATGCAGACTCTGCTGCAGTCATAAGTCAGAAGGTTCCAGATCCAGAAGTAACCTTTAGATGTCTGGAGTGTAGGCATTCACATCTGAGTTAGTTACTGTAAGCTCTCTTTACCTGTTTAAAGCATCTACACTAGGATGAAATGAAGCATGTTTTAGAAGTGCTTGTTTCTTCTCACTGACTGTGAAGGGAGCCTAAGGCAACCAGCACAAATTCATTCGGACCAGTGAATCTCACAGTGGGATCAATGGCCTTTGGTCAGGCACAAGGACACACAGGACTAAGCATGCTTGTGTTTCAGTTTTAGACAACACTGAGGAAAAGAGCTGGTTTTGTTTCTGTAGCTGCAGTGCATATGTATCTCTAGTCCATTAATCATATTTATTTCATGCTTGTAGTTTTAATAAGCCCAGTTAGATTTGTAGTTTCTGATCTGAAATTTATCTTTTTTAGAGTATTCATTACCACAAAAAAAGAAGTTTGTTAAAGAAAAGGGACGTGCACCCACACAAAAGTAATCAGACTTTTGGTTTAAGCTGTATACTCTTAGATAAAGAGTTAAATTTATACATCCTCTTCAGCTTATTGAAACTGTCCTGCTTTTAAATTTGGCTTATGGACAAAATCCACATGGCAAGTAATCTGAAAAAAAGCAAACATTTTTTAACAGAAGATATCAGTTAAATTCTTTATTTCAACACTGGAATTCTTAGAGGTACAGGATATTTTCTCTCCCCCATCTCCTTCCCCATAGTTTTCCTCAGTTAAGTTATTTCTGGAGTAAAAATACATAAATATCTGGCCTACTATTTTTGCTCCAAAATATTTACAAATGCCTTTGGAGTCTGCTGAATTGATATTCTTAACACTGCTGGATAGTGTTGAGAATCTGGATTTGTAAATGGTACTATTTTATTGCACAAAACTGAAAATTAAATTGCTTCTATAGGATATTACTTTGAAATTAGTACTAACGTGCTTGAGGTTTGTATTTTAATAAATTTTACTTAGACCACCGTGAGCTCCTGAACACTGAGAGATTTTACAATACCATTTGTTTTCCTTCCTAGCATTTCAAGCTGAGTATGGCATTACTCTTTTGAAATAAGCACTAATGAAGATGCTAGAAAAGATTGAGAATATAGCTGTTCCAGAATTAGTTTGAGTGAGTAACTTAATTGATGAGCCAGCAATGTGTTTACAGAAAATTTTTGTTCTAGAAAGGAGTATCATTATGGCAATTATTACATTTATTGTGTTTCCTAAAAGGTGTTTTGAGTGTCTCTTTAGAATATGGCAAGAGAAAAAAAAATGCTCTTTTTTTAATTGTGCAATGATTGATGGGAGAGCAACCTATGGAACATCCTTGTCTATATGAATTTATGTACACACAAAGTGTATGCTTAACTGGTGTTCAAAAAAATCTTTTCAGGTATTCTCCGTGTTTCTAAATTTTTGAGAGTATCCAAAGAACTCTTCCTAATTGGCTGTCTTCCGGTATCTTCAGTTACACAGGGAATAACAGGAGGGGGAAAAAGTGAGGACATTGCTGAATTTATTCTTCTTTAGAGCAATCAAGTGGTTTCTATCACAGGCTAGCTTGGTTCAGGAAATTTTTCTGTGGGTTGTTTTTTTCCTACATTGAGTAGGCATCTATAATCAGTAATAACCATGAGTTATTCTACAAAATTGGCAACGTTCACCCAAAAACTAGGTTGAAGAGCACAGAGAGTGCAAAGAGTGTTTTTGCCATGAATAGGACTGATGATGGCTGTTTTATAGGGACATGAAGTGTATGCAGAATACATTGCTTGGACTTGATCATGGGGCATGTCGTTGGAGCTGAAGTCTAGACTTGTTAGAGGAGTTTATGCCAATACAAAATGATACAGTAAACAGCTGAATGAAGGCCCCAAGAGAAAAATAATGGAATTGTGTTTAAGTCTTCCTTGAAAATCCTAAAATTGTCATGTGAAAAGCTTCCATCAAATCTAAATATACAAGACTACTGAGTGAGTACAGAGTTGTCACAATAAGTGCTGTTTTACAGAGTGTGCCTTGGGTGGAGATAAATTTCTTTGTGGCAGCCCATGTGCTGCTGTGCTTCCTATTAGTGGCTAAAAGAGGGGTGACACCACAGCACTGCTCTGGTGGTTGCTGAGCACTGCCTGTTGTACAGTGTCAAGGCTTTCTCTCCCTCCGTCCCCAAAACACACTCAGCAAGGAGGCTGGGGGTGGGTAAGAGTTTGGGAAGGGACACAGTCAGCACAGCTGACTCAAACTCATAGTCTACACCATATGATGTCATGATCAGCAATAAAAACTCAGGGAAAGGAAGAGGGAACATCTGTGGTTATGGCATTTGTCTTCTCAAGAAACTGAGGCCCTGTATTCCAGGAGGTGGCTGAACATTTGCCTGATGATGGAAAATAGTGAATGAATTCCTTATTTTGCTTTGCTAGCATGCACAGCTTTTGTTATCTGTATTAAACTGTCATTATCTCTATCCCTGAGTATTCTTGCCTTACTTCTGTTTTCTCTTCACCCTATGGAAAAGGGCAGTGAGCAAGAGTCCGGATGGATCCTTGGCTGTTGGCCAGGGTCAACCCACCACAACAGTAATTCTGTTTTAATGTATTAGATTACAGCCTTAAAACATATTTTGAAAGGGTGACATTTCTTCCAGCTTCCTTTGGAAAGTCAGTTCACAGGTTTTGTGCTTTAATTTATTGTAGTATGAATAATATTTAGTTGAATGCCCAGAGTAACTGAAGAAAAAATAAAGCGTGCGTGCTAATTCAGATCAACTTCAGTGGACTTTGCTGTAATCTGTAATCTCTGAATTCTGGCACTGTTTTAAGCATTTACATTTAATTTGAGAATGCATTTAACCGTGCGTGCTACAGAGAAATAAGTTAAGCATATATTTTTCTCTTTGTGACTGACTGGACTTATGTATTATTGTTTTAATTATCCCTCAGGCAATCTTCTGGTCTCTGATCAGATGTAGGTCTATGTTTTCTGAGTCCTTCAACATCATACCTTGATTCATTGTTACAATATTTCTTGGGCTTTTTCTCTTACTCACGTTTGCTTAGCAACCAGATCACACATCTCTTATATTTATTATTCAAGTAATCACCCTCTGCAACACATAGATGCGTCAATTAAAGCTTTACAATGAAGTATATTGTTCTGTGTAGAATCCTCAGGTGTCAGGAATTAAAAATTGATTTTAAATGTTGCAGGCCTTCTTAAAATGGCTAATCTATATTTATATTAAACAAACAAGCATGCTTACAGTTCTAAATGAAAAAAGTGACAGATCACAAACAATAGGAAATGGATGATAAAATTATATTCTCTTCTTAAAATGATTAGTCCTTTTTAGAAAATTGCCAGTTGACATGCAGCTCTGAAATATCTGAGAGCCAAACATCTATTCTATATCTATTTTTTCAGATGTAATTCAATTTTGTATCTGCTTTATTTACTCTTACCTATATTCTTTGTAAACATTTTCTGGCTAATTTTCAGATTTAGGTAAATTTCACAGCAAATTATTATTAGAATGAAACTCGAGTACCCAGAAGCTGTGGAGATGGTTCAGTGATTTAATGCTGGCATCCTGCAGCTTTGACTGTAATCAGCAGATGCTCTGGCATTACCATAAATGTTTTCTTAACCGTCTCTGTCAAAAAAAAAAAAAAAAAAAAAAGGTTTTTCCAATTTGGAGTCTTCTATTTCTGATTAAATTCGGTTTAGCTTCTTTTGCATAATTAATATGCCATGATGATCTCTAACCGTTTGTTTTTAATATCACCTTTCGAGCTAAACACATTTGCAATTCAGAACAGATAGAGGAAAACCAAGTCTATGTGTAAGAATCCTTTGTTTCAGTGGCTTGGGAGGTCTTTCTGCCTTCTGCCTTGATTTCTCAGTGATTGTAAAGTGTTCCATTTTTCAGTCTCTCATTTGTTTCATACTCTGTAAAAATTTTTCTCTAAGTTCTTCTGTAAGTGAGAGAGAGGTTTCTTTTCTAAGCTTAAAGATGTGTTATGTCTCAGATTTCTTAAAATTAAGAATCCTCTCTTACATAGCAAGATTAACTTCTGCGAGCTGGTTATTGCTGAGTAGTAATTGCATGTGATTGATTAGGAAAGAGGAAGCTGGAAATTATACAGTTGGCTTCTGATAGTTTTTATATACCAAATGCACTGCTAAGAGTCTAATTGTTAGAATATAGGGCAGTAAACATGTTCATCATGTGAAAAATGCATCCTATTAATGATGTTAAACTCAGCATTTTGAATTCACAATGAGTGGTTTAATTACTAATGACAATGTGTCTTGAATTTGCCTTGAATTATAATTCAGCAATATTTGGAAAAGTCAGTAAAAACCACCTTTAGAAAATAATTCCTTTTGTAGACTCTGTTGAAATCCAGGTCCGTTTTCGAAGCTATTTGTCACACTTGCGAAGTACAGTTGTTGGTGTCACATACACGTATGGCTGGATCATGTGCAGAGCAGAAACATATTTTTTTTTATTCCATCCCTCTCCACACCTGAGCAAGGTCTAATTACAGTCCATCCCAAAGAGAGGAAATAATTAAGTGAAAGCACAAATATTAATTAGAGCTTCTTCTTATAAAGAGAGAGAAAATTGTCAGAGGAATATATATGCAATCTTGCAAAGCAAGGGAAGGATGAATAATTTTATCTTTATTTCCCAATATTTAGTTTTGTGTGAGGATCTTCCTGAAATGTACTGTTTCCTGCTACACAGTTTCAGTCTGCTTGATAGCATGCTTTTTCTGCAGAGCTTTGTCAGAGCAAAGAAAGGGCCATAATAAAACAATGCTTGAACAATTAAAGTTACATGCACTAAGATGATTTGGCTTCATTCCATATCTACTGTATTCATGAAGGCTGTTAGTTTACACAGATTAAACTTCCCAATCAGGTTTGCTGCTGTCCTGTTGAGAATCACCCCTGCTATAAAGAAGCACAGATATCTTTCAGCTGACATCAATGTTCTGTAAATCTTTTTTTCCATTTACTTAGGTTTTGAAGTTCTCATAAATACGTTTCCAGGTTAGACTTTCACCTGTCATAGCAACAACAGCACACATCTCTCTGTTGTCCTTCTACCCTCCAGAGATTTTTTAAAACATTTTAAAATGAGAGAAGCCTGAAAGCCCTGTGCTATTCTTGCAGTCGTCTGGATAATAGTGAATGACAGCTCACTGTGACCGACCTGGGTGGGCAAGAACTGCCCCAGGACATGGGTCTGGTACCTGTTACAGGAATGTGAGATAATTGTGTCTCTACTCAACTTGCAAAAATAACAGCTACCTAATTTCCTTTCAGCTCTAGCCTTTCAACTTTATGCTGTTCCCCAAAACATTTGCAGAACTCTAGATTCCCCCTTTCCCCTAGAAGCAGACTGATTATTTAGGAGAGAAGTGCAACAGGTGATGAGGAAAAGACAATTTTTCCCATTGGTCTGGTCTGACATTACAAAATATTTGTGTTCTGCCTTCAGGCAATGCAATCTACCAATTGCTGATATAAGCCTGGGAATGGAAGTTTGGGCTGAAAATAGGAAATAGTAATTGTATGGTTTTGGAGCAGTTATTAGAATAATTAGGGAATAGCTTTTGAATATTTAATATCAAAAACAGTGGCTAAAAAATAATTTAGTGTTAAATTCTTAGGCCAATTATTAGATATAGTTACACAGGGAATTTTTAATGTTTATGCTAAATAGTAAATACTTAACAGAAACAACAGCATTATTTGAGCCACAGTGATTGGAATCTCCTAAGTATCAGGTCAGTCTTTAAGACTTGCTTTGTTATTTGAATATGTTGAGGGAGTCTTCCTACTGTTTTGTTTGTGGGTTTTTTTCTGCAAGAACTTGTAAAAGAAGACATAAACTGTGTGAACTGTTTCTTTTCCATTTTATTTTCATCGGCATCTTACTTATCATTTCCCATTGCAGCTGCTAGTGACTTTCCTTTGATGACAGCAGTCTTTATGCATATTCCTAAAATTCTTTATCAAAGTGTACCTTGAAAGCAGAATTTGTCTATAGGTAGATGCTCTGCAGACAGGTTTGGAGACTTAATGTGTCTACTGCTCAAGGGCATGAGTGGCAGTTTAGAATGTGGGATCTACATAAATTATCATCAGCTGAACAGAGCGTTGCTTTAACCAATGGACCTCTGTGTATCTTGTCACAGATCACTAACTTATATGTTCATTAATTTTGACTCTCTGTTAACTCTAAAGAGGATTTGAAATGGCAAGCTACAATGTACTTGTGAACAAAGTAAAAAAGTAATCAGCAACATTTCAGGAATTTTAAACAGTATAAATATGTTAATTTCCAGTTTTATCATTGTAATTTCCTGATAATTTCCTGACTTAAAGAAGAGAAGAAGTTGATGTTTATTCTATATGTACCTTGGGAGAAATCCCGTAAAGACCTAGGCTGCATAACATTCCTGGTTAGTGCCTGAAGATCCAATGCCACTGGGTATCCATGTAGATCAATATTTGTCTCTTTTACCCCCTTCATCCCAACATAAATAAGAGGATTAATTTATTATTTATTAATGCTAAAGTTATGCCAAATTATTTACCTATTTTGAAATTAAGATATTTACACATCTATGGTTTTTTTAAGGATTATTCAAAGCACGTGACCTAAAAATCAGTAAGGACCATTAAGTAGGTTTTTATTTTGGAAGTTTCCATTTTACATTTTCTTAGGAACTCCCAAATGTGCCCTTGCCTGGGGAAAGATGCATGAGAAGACACAGAAGATCCGCTGTAATTCAGAGTGAAACAGGGAGGGTGCCAAACTCCTAAGTCTGAGTTAGCTGTCAGATTAACCTTCAGAGTTTTCTTTTCTCACTTACATAGATACCTTGGGTGATTTTTGTCAGTAGTCTGATCCACACTTTTGTTCTCTTTTCATCTTGACAGGCACTCAAGACTTTCATTTAAATCCCAGTAACTTAAAGTTGCATTTCTTGTAACAAGTGATTACCATACTAGAGGTGAGAATACATTCGTTGGAAACAGAGAAATTGGTCCCAATTCAATGCAAATGCAGAGTACATTTTAAAAAGATAGGAAAAAGATTTAGTAGAGTGATCAACAAAAACTTAAAGTAGTCTTTGAGCAGATGTAGGTAGGTAAGGAGTTAGCAGAATTTGTAAAGGCCAAGTAAAAGGGAGCTTCTGTCGTAGTTCTTCCTATCACAAAATAGTTTGGTCAGACTTTGGAATTGATTTTTCTTTGATATTTAGTTTTTTTTAATCCTCTATGCTAGCCTTACTTAGTGATGACCTACTGTATTCTTCTTGAGTTTGAGATGAAGGAAAAAAAACTATATTCACTGTTTCTGAAAACTTTGTCTCATCTAAATTTAATTTACTGATGAGTGTTTATTCCTTGTGTTTCACAGCTTTTTAACACAACACTCAAGAACAGCATCAACTATTAAATGAAATGTGCATAAAATGTGTTTTTTTAAATGTTCCAAAAATCAGTAACAGTTTTTCATGCCTCATTAATTAGTGTCTGCTTTAGATTAGTCAAGTTGTGAGCATTTAGCATGAAATACTAAGGCTGAAGAAATTACTTACCAAGCAAAGATCATTCAAGTACAGCTACCAGCCCTTTAGTCATAACAACACTCAGCACTCCTTTAACATTTCAGGAACATTCTCCATTTGTACCCTTGTCAGTCATAGAAATTTTTGAGAAATTATGAAACTTAGAAAAAGTGGCAATAAAAAGTATGTAAAGTATTTTCCATTATATTATCCAGCAAGGAGCTATCCCACTTTTTATAAATTATTTTATGTGATAGACATGGACCTTCTGGCTACAGCAGTCTTTCATGTTATGTCTAAATTCTCCTTCTAGGTGATAAGGCAGACTTTTTAAGAAAGATAATTAGGTCTTGGTGTGTTCTAACACCAATGCCAAGATCTGGGAATGGATTTCAGAAGGCCAACTTTGAGCTGTATTAATGTCATTAAGGAAGCAAGATGGATGCCTGATAAAACTTGGGGCTTACAACTCTTAGGCTCTAATAGGAATGGGGGATCAATGCAGTAAAGAAGACCTTCACTTCATACTTCAGGGGAAAACAAGTATTAATTATTTTCTTTTTGACATTTCTGATAGTAAAAAGCAAAGAGTTGGGAATCTGGAAATTGAAAATAACAATTTTCAGAATTGCTGTGGCATTTTAATTGGAATATTTTAAATAGGGAATGCTAAAAAGACAGATGGAGTCATCTTATGTCTAAGCTATTTTGGTGGGTTGGTCTGAGGTGGCAGCCAAACTCCCATCAGGCCACTCGTTCAGTCTTGCCTTTGGTGAGAGTGGGATGGGGAAGTATAGGAAGAACAGGAGCAGGTAATCTCATGGATCAACAAAGGTAGGGAGATAACTTATCAGTTACTGTCATGGGCAAAATGTGCCTGACTTGGGGAAAATTAATTTATTGCCAATTGATAAATATACATATAAATCTACTGATTCGGGTATTGGGAAATAAAACTAAAAACAGATTCATACACAAGGAAAACACACTCCTCTTGCTTTCTTAGGCTTAGCTTCACTCCAGACCTCTATCCTACCCCCATATTATCCTTGCAGGTTACGTTTGTACCATCAGTGAGGCAACTAATGGCACAAAGTGGTGACAGGCTTAGTTGTGCCCTATGGCAGGTCCTTTGGAAACATCTGGAACCAGCTGTGTCCAGCACAGTGTGGTGTGGCTTTTCTGTGTTCCATGCAGTTCCATGCATCAGGGACAGGGAACCAAAGACAAATGATAGCAGCACACTGGGGAACCACTGATGAGGACTATGGCTAGGGCTGCTACCTTCTGCAAGCCAAAGCCATTTGGCACAGGGACATGCCTGCAGAGTGTCTTCTAGCACAGGGAAGTCATCACTTCAATGTCCATGTATTTTGCATTGTTGGTAAGGTTGGTGTGTGTGGGCTTTAGAAAACCTCAGCAAAGATATAGCTTCAGGAATATGATGTAGCATGTGGAGCATAAGCCAGAGAGATCAGAAATATTCCCCTGGGGTTTTGAGCATTTTTCCCTGTTAACTTTGTAACAGATGTAATGAGGTTGTAACTGCAATTGTTCTTTCTTATGTTAGGATTTTGTCATGCCCCACATTGAGATGTATGACTGCAATACAAGCATCTAATGCCATGTAATGCAGTTCTCCTTATTGTATTTGCAACTTTATTTTTCAATTGGTGTACAAGTATTTACATAAAAACTAAATATGTCCTTAGTATCAAGACTTTTATTGAGAAACTGCAATGAAATAAAGCTTTTCAAAGGGCTTTTTTATTTTAAATATTTATTAGCTGCTTTTTAAAAAGCCGTATCTCTGCTTTAGTGAGTCTCTTGCAATCATTTTTGTTCTCTATTATAGGTAATATATAACAGTATTATGCAGGATTTAAAAATCTCCAACTGATCATATTTTGCTTCCCCAAGTTCACAGCAGGCAGGTCTTATGCTACTGATTATTTTTTTTTGTTCACATGCAAGTGCAGAATTTCTTTTTTCTGAATATAAAGTATGTGGCCTTTTATAGATTATAAGCAAAACTGTAAGTTATTCTGTGCTAGGACACCATTTAAACTATGGAAAGCCATTAAGCACAGTTCTCTGTCAACTGAATTTCTCTTAGCATAGAATCACAGAATCTTAGGGGTTGGAAGGGACCTTGAAAGATCATCTAGTCCAACCCCCCTGACAGCTGTTAATCAAAGTAATTTTTTAAAAATTGTATCTAGATGGTAATAGCTCTTTGGCTCTAGGTTATCTGATTATGATTTTGAAATGGTTTTGATGAACAGCAATATTCAGGAAATCCATATCTGCAAAAACTGAATTTTAATAGGTCTGAAGGACCCGAAAGGATTAGATATTGAAGAAGGGAAAGAAAATACTGGAATGTCAGGGAATCTGGACACTGAGACTTCAGTAGTGTACAACACAATCTCTGCTTAACCTGTGCCTGGAAGCATTCAGCACCAGTAGAGTAAAAAACTATGTAAATGTCTTCTCATCTGAGCATTTAGAAAACTTAAACACAAATTCTAAGCTGTTGCTTTTTTTGAGCTGCGTAGTGATTGTTGTGATACAGGTGAACAACAGATTTTGTTTACTAATTGTGACTAAATATTAGAAACTACTTCCAATATATATACAGAAAATTGATATGTTCTGTCTTTATCCAGTGATTTTTAACGTCTGGTTTCTTTTTGTCTTGCTACTGCCGGAAGGTACACCTTGCTACACTAGGTGGACAAATAGTGCATCTGCAGAAATGTAAGCTTTCTCCCTAACAAGGCTTCACATAGAAGTGCCTTTCCATGAGTAGTTTCTTTTAACCTTCTATAAGTTTTATTATATTCAATTATTTAAAAGTGCATTTGAACCAAGGTGTAAATGTATCTATTTTGTGCTGCAATTTGTTTCAAATATGGTTTACTGCCAAAAGCACAAACCAAATGTATGTATGTCCATGATGTAATAGTTCAAAGTAGTTTAGGAAAAGTCTGTTAATATCTGTATAATTTGTAGATTTTCTGTGTGTACCCTTCTTCTGGAAGCATAGGATTAAGACAGTGGCCAGTGTCACAAAGCGATCTCCATGGCAGCTATATCAGAAACAATTAAAATTCCTGCTTTTAACTGTTTAAGCTTTTTTGCTCTCACTTCAATATACGTGCATTCCAAAGCTTCATTACTCTGATGGTTCAAAAGGTTTTAATTTCTAAGAGAAATACATTTATGACTGTTTATTCTTGTGCTTTTGTTGTGGCTTGGGCCAAACATGACAACAAAGCAACAGCCCCATGGTTGATCACTCAACTCATACCCCCACACACACACACTCTGGGATGAGGACAAAGCTCATGGGTTGAGACAAAGGACAAGGAGGGTTCCTCACCGATTAAGGGCCCCGGCAAAACAGACTCAACTTGGGGAAAAAAATAATAATTTAATTTCACACTGATCAAACACACACAGGACACAGACAACACAAAGAGCAGGGCTTGCGTATGTTACATCACCAGTCCCTTCTTCCCAGGCCCAAATCACTTTGTTCCTGGTTTCTCTCCCTCCTTCCCCCAGCGACAGGGGATGGGGTTTAGAGTCAGTTCACAGGCTGGTGGTTCTTGCTGCTCCTTCCTCGTCAGGAAGAAGGATTTCTTACAGCCCTTCCCTGCTTCCCCATGGGAGAGTCCTCCATGAACCTGTCCCTTATGAGTCCTTCCCACGAGGTCCAGAGCAAGCTGCTCCAACCTGGGCTTCCCACAGAGTCACGGGTTGCTTCAGGAACAGCCCACTCCCCTCACACCGGGGTCTTCCAAAGCTGTGCAGAGTCCACTGGCAGCAAATCCTCTGGCCACAAAATCCAAGTCCAGTGGCCAAGTTCACCCCTCCTGGCACCTTCAGGGAATGTTCCACTATGTTCCTCCACAAGTGCAGGGGAACAGCTGCCACCTCACCATGGGTTGCAGGGAAACTTCTGCTCAGGCACCTTCTTCTTCCTCCTCACCAACCACCACCATAGCTCTATTTCACCAGCACAGCTCTTCTCCACCAGGTGCTTCCCTGCTCAGCTCTTATCTCAGTTCTTTCGTATGTTAATTGCTAAGGCGCATCTATTGTTCCTCTAATGGCTTCTTGGCCGGTTTTGGAGCAGGGGGAGCCCTTCCCCCACCACCAAAAAACCCACCAAACCAAACCAGAACAGCTTGCTTTGTCAGCTAACCTTGACTTGGGGCTTTTCTTGAAAGTAATAAATGTATATTTCATAGTCTTTATCACACTGAACTAAAGAAGTCCAGCACTTCTACAGTTGTGATCAAAGTTACATGCTAACTTGCAGCGGCTTGCGGCCCTGTCATTTTAAATTCATTTGCAAGGTGCATTTTAAACCACCCACCTCAACAGATACAGGTTGAAAATACACTTCTTTGGCTTTACCACTTCAGCATAGTATTTGAGGGCAGTGTGGTAACAATCCGAAGTCAAGGCAGTGGAATGGATGGAATACCAAATCACCAATGCATGCAAGTTTTGAAACAGTGTGCAAGGCAGTGGAGGGTTTTTAAGGGGTTAACAGAAATTAATTCCTGCTTGATTAAATTTTAAAAATGGCAGGGTAGACTTTAATATTTCTGAGGAATTACAGAGGCTTCTTACCTTGCCAGTACCTAAATAATTATAAACTTTGACTTAAATGAAAGCAATCTTTCACTCTAAGAAGAATACCTCCAGCAGCATATATACCTTAAGTATTAACATTGGTTAATTCTTTAGATGCATATTTACCAAAGTGAAATTTGGAACTGTAAATAAATACCTATGCTTTCTGAGCCAGGCCTAGCAAAACTCAGTGTTTCTGAATGAGATTCACAACAGCCAGTTTGCTGAGCAAAGAACTGCCTACCAACACATCTGCTAAAACTGTACATGCACTTAAGTTTAGCAATGCTGTGTGGAGAGGCTCCTCCTTGAGTGAAATAACATACACAGTAAAGATCCCTCTGATTTAGGAAGCAGCTGAAATAACAACTTTGAGATTATAAAATTGGATTTAGGTAAGATATGGGTGTCCAAATTATTATTTTTTTACACTGACTGCTGTGTATTTTTTGCAGCATGGCTGAGACCAAAGTGTTCTCGTTATTTAGGAAGTGCTGCTAATCACTAACATAAAGTGTCATGTGATAAGAACTTGACACTTTTGTCATTTTTCCAGTGAATTGTGGCAGCTTCACTACACAGGGGCTACAACAGATCAACATACACTGGCCAGTGATTAAGGCACTTGTCTCATCCCATTGTTGCAGGACCCATCAGGCTGAAGGGTAGGACTCTGGTCCTTCAAATTGAATGCTCCACTCATTAGTCTATGCCTAGAAAGTCACAAATACCAACACAATCGATGCTGTTTCAAGAAGGGGAGACACATCTGTTCTCAGCTTTACTCAGTCACTATCCCCATGCAATAATTCCAGATTATAGGCAGGAAGTTAATGGAACACAACTTTCTGTGAGGCTGAATCAGTTGCTGAGCCTCAAAGTGGAACACGAGTTTTGAATGGTCCCAACATCTACTACTGCTTAATAGCTAACTTCCAGCAGTTCCCTGCTTAGCCTATTTCCTGTTCTAAAGTCCCAAACCTGTACTTAATCTCTGATTGTATGACAATGTGTTTTTTTCTACTTTAAAATAATATATTGATTTTCAAAAACATCCAGCTATTTTTCCTGCTGCCCTTAGACTGAATATAAACCCAAAGGGCTATGGTGCACCAAGTATTTTGTATATTAATACAAGTAGTATGCTTTTGTCAGCCTACAAATATATGGTTAGAATCAATAACTATAAAACATTTAAATATAATGGGATATTTAAGAATGTAGGTATCAAGGGTATTTTAATTATATATTATTAGTTTATTATACGTAATTATAAAGATGTGCTCATACCCAGTCTTTGGTCTCTTTTGATTCAGGAAAACTGAGATGTGTGCTGCTGCCTCTTCAGGGTCAAAATATTTTCCACAGTATAAAAAAGAAATTACATTTTTCAGCTAAGTGCACAATTCAGGCATTATCAAATTTTAATTAAGAATTGTTTATCTGATTTAGAAGATGATAGAAAGAAAGTATTTATTTTTCTCCACTTGCCAAAAGGTGATTGCACTTAGAAAATTTGCTGAGATTGTCCAAGGAAGTGTGTAAAGTCGTCATCCATCACCAAGAGCCCCTGGTCAGGGAATGACAGTGCAGTAAATATCTTCAGCAGCTGCCTTTTAATGTACAAGCTGTTTTCGGTAGGCATTTTCAGCACTCACATAAAACACACTGTCATGAGTGACTGCCTGTGCTCCAAAGCCATTACTATCGGGATGATGGAACATCTTTCAGCAAATAACCAAAAAACTTTAAATGTCATGTCAAGTTTGTTGAAGCCGTTTTCAAGCCTTGCTCAAGGTTACATGAATATTGAGTACACCTGTTTTTAACAAGTTGGAGATCTATGAGAGGGAGCACTCATAGGCTGGTTTTGAGAGCAGTCACTTGATTTGTAGGGGGGAGAGAAAAAAAGAAATTTGTCATATTAATACATGTCAATCCAGAAAAGCTCCTGGATATTAACTGAGTGCAGCTTCTTGTGACGGTCAATGCCAGTGATGTTCAGCAAAAATCGCAAGTTATGCAAATTTTAAAAATTACTTAGCTGCCTAAAAGATCACAAAGGAAAGAAAAATTATTACGATGGATGATGAGAATAGAAATTAATTTTAAAATTTATTTTCAAAGCTGAACAGTTTACAAAATATGTAGGAAATGTAATTAACCAGATAAAACTTTGGAAGACACTGAGAGGTGCTGAATACTCTCTTTTCTCTTGGACTCCAGAGGAAAGGAGGACCCTTTCAGGCTGTACCTGTCTTTTTGTAGGAAATACAGATGCTAATCTAATGAAGTCATGTAAAGTCTGTGTCACTTCCAAGGGACCAAGCCTACTGCTTTTGAAGTGTTAATATTTTTTGTCTTGCCTTCTTGGCAATCATTACACCTTCTGCATGTAAAATTTTGTCTCATCAAGAGGTCTTTTTATATTACAAAATATTGAAACTATTTCCATAGTGAAACAAGTTTTGTTTGATTTATCTTCTGCAGAGAACCAGAAAGGACAACTAGAGAAGTCATGTTCGCACCACAGTATCAGTTTAAACCTGACAAGAAGCCCAGTCACCAAAGAGGATACGTATGATGTGGACATAAGTTCTACTGTGCGGAACAAGACTGTTGGGAGAAAGGAGCCCTGTCATGGAGAAGGCAACAAAGAAAAGAAAATAGATAATAATAGGTCTTCTCCTAAGGGAGAAGCCATTCCAGAAGTAGAAGCTCTCCTGGCAAGACTGCGAGCATTGTAGAATAATCATATAAAGGATTAAATCAAAGTTTCAAAACAAACTAATAGTTTACACCTTCAAAGATACACTAATATTTTATTGTTGACATTACAATACTCCTGAGTTCCTCAGCTCTCTGTGGATGAATGCCTTGCTTCCAAACTATTCATTTGCAAGACCATACAAAATGATCTCGCATAACTGCAAGATTATTTTTATTCTGTGTTTTTACCAGCATACAAAAAGCGTACAAAAAATATCTGAAGAAAACAGTTACCAAATTATTCCAAGGCACAATCCTTTTAGTGAACAAACTGCTGACCACATGTTTTGAGAGCATCTCAAATTAGGCATATCTGTTAAATGTTAAGTCGTCATGCCTTGGAATAAGGGTCAGAAAAGGTATTCTTATATTTTCTACTGCAATTTCTATACTTAAGAGGTTTTACACCTAAAAAGTATTATCATAGAATTCTTTGCAACTATAGTAATAGGAAATATGTATCATATAAATCAGCCATATTCCAGTTTGAGTTCATCAAAAGGCACCAAAGCTTGCTGAATTATATATGTATTTACAAAATGGAAATTCATGGACAGTAAACAAAAAAATCTATGCAAATAATATACTTTATGTGTGATTAATGTATCACTGCTGTTAAGATTAGTTGTGATTATTATATCAGAATAATATATTCAATTTCTATGATTGCAAGGTTTTGCAATTGTGTCCAATGTCTTTGTAGGGGAAAATGTCGTCATAGTTATTTACCAGCATAATATTTTATCTTTTCACATGTGAGTTAGTGTGCTTCTATAAGAGGCTTTTACCTCTTGTAGAAACCTCTGGAAAAGGTTTTTACAATTGTTTTTCACAGACTCATTTTCCACTAGCCCATAAAGTCTTATTTGCTGGCACAACAGAAATCTTGCAGATAATTGCATCTCTTCTGTCGCACTATCGTACATTGTTACGTTTGCTATCGTATTTATTAAGTGCACAACATAAAGAATCGCTGCCTATGATACCAAGTAGCTGTTAGTATCTTTGCTCCATTATTCAAAGCTTCATTATTAGAAGAGCGGATTAGTTGCCTAATACCTTTTTTTTTTTCTAAATTACTCTGTTTTTCTTTACAAAATGCTGAAAAATGTTTTCCAATAGGAGTCAGTTACATGACACCAGAGTTTCACTGCTCCAGTGCTTTTTATATCCTCGTTTAAGTTGCCTTCATACTTCCTGCACTAAGCATTAATAAAGTTAATTAGAACTCAGAAACTGGGCCTGTTTGTACATACTGCATGGAGGGGTCTTCAGCCATCACGGGAATCGATCTCATGTTTCTGGGGCAGTTGTAACTGTCATTATTACTCTCTAATTACATTTCCTACCTTAGCTGAAAATAAGAAAGAAGTTATAAACAGTAGTCAGGAAAACATACAGAAGCAGCCCACCAGACAGTCATTTCCTCAGCTCTCCTTGCAAACAGTGAGGAAAGCTATCACACAAAGCCATTTTTGGTAACTTGGAATCGCATAGAGGAACAATAGCATTGGAGCTCAATGCATCTTTAGTGGGTAATACATTTAGAAACTTAGAAATATAACAACAACTAGTTGGTCCACTAAGGTCTTCTGCACCTCCACTGAAAAGACTTACTAACCCGGTTCACAGCATGCAGTAAAAATTACAGTCTGCAAAGTAAAATATGCTTGGCCAAATGAAATGATGTTACAAATGGAAAGAAAATGTATGTTAAAGGCAAAAAAAATTAACCACTCACTGGATGTCTTCAGGTGAGGATGTGTTAAAATAAAAGGGCTAGGAGTAGAGAACTGTCTCTGAAATATTAGCAGAATGACCTACCAAGTAAAGGTGGAGGTACAAATTCATTTTCCTGAGCACAGTAACTTGTTCATTTGGAATAGTGGTTAATAGTCCTCAAGAGAAAACTGACAGTTTAGGACACTAGTGAGGAGTTTATCAAGCAAAGTTACGAAACTATCTCTCTACTTAAATTTTCAATAAGCAAATTCCTACTAGCAGCCTAGAATCTTCTGATTTAAAAAAAAAAAAAAAATACATTTAAAATTATAGATCTTAAGCTACCTTTTCTTAAAGTTGGAGAAGTTTTTAGAAATATATTCCAGGGCTTTTAGTCCTTCTAAGATATTGTGTTTCTGAATTAATCCTTTCAAGCAGCCATCAAGTTAATTCACAGTTTCTTTGTATAAGTAGGAAAATTTTTAAAAAACAAACAAAAAACACCCAACTATAGAACTTAGAATTCATGTAAATACAGTATGTAATTTTTTTCCCCTTCAGTATATCTTTATACCATCATAATTTGTTGTATTCAGAGTTCAAGTACACAGTCCAGTTGAAGTGCACAGTAAGTTTTTCTACATTTCATCTTTCTTTAACTTCCTTAGAAGCAAAAAAAACCACCATAGAACATTTTTAATAGGAAAAAATGCTTGTACTGCCTCATGAGTTTGGGTAAAAAGCACTTTGAAAGTATTATGTCTGCATTCTATTTTATGCTCTTATGTTTTTAATAAAGTATAAAACTTGGCTTCTAAATTATATGGATAAAATTACTTTAATTAAATTTTAATTAAGAAAATTTAAAATTTATTTAATCAAAGAATACCTAGGGTAGACCTTTAATGGTGTATGCTGGTTATTTTTTGTAAGCCATTTTTTAGTATCAAGTTTATTCCTTGAACTGGATGATTGAGCTACATACCACTTGTGCTTGACATTGAAGAAGGTTTCACATACCATGCAAAACCCTGTCTTTCTTTAATTCGCATCTGAAAATTAAATCCTTATAAAAAGAGCTTCCCAATTTCTTCAAATATGAGTGCTCAGATAAAAGCATTTGAAGCTACCTTGCAAGGCATGTATGTTCCACTGCTCCTTCTCTACCTGAGCAGCAGGCAGAAGGCACAAACACCCATGGCTTTTCTCACCTGTAAAACTGTAAGGGATCTAACACATCTTTTTGATTCTTCACATTCATTTTGGGTGATGTTTCATTTCACTCAGTAAAATAATG
The DNA here is from genome assembly GCF_000747805.2 of Chaetura pelagica. Taxonomy (NCBI): domain Eukaryota; kingdom Metazoa; phylum Chordata; class Aves; order Apodiformes; family Apodidae; genus Chaetura; species Chaetura pelagica. The sequence goes on along the minus strand of NW_009953761.1, from coordinate 6,057,986 downwards.
TTGACTACTACATCAATTTTTACTTGATATGTGCACCGTATCATTCATGGCACTGGCCTAAATTCACATGTAATATTATATTTAGGCCTTATCAAGTTATGAATGTTTGCCATCTGTCTCTTCAAGGTGCATGAAACCAAGCTTGACACCTTTGACACCTTATGGACCGTAGGTAATACACAAGTCTGTGTGAACCCAGAAGGAAAAACCATGGTAGCAACTTTATGATGAAATACTGCAACAGCAGCAGGAGGTGGTGGCTGCCCTGAGACAGGATTCTGCTCTGAATCATGTGCTTTGTTAAAGGAACATTGATCAAAAGCCTGAAAAAATTGTAGTTACTTTTGGTTCCCCATTAAATTAAGGCAACACAACTGCTTAGGAGACTGAAAAGACCATATGTTAAAAATATATATATATCTCAGATGCATTTGTTATAAACAGCTTTCCTCCAACAGAGTTTTCATTGTTTTACCTCAAGTGACCAATCCTCAGCCTGGCCCAGCCTAAGTGACAGTTTCCAGAACTGACCAAGTTAATGTAATGGAGCTTCAGGTACTGCAGCCTCTGAGGCTTTTATAATAAAATCTGCTAACACTTCTTCAACATCCATTTCTCATGAACAGGACTAAATTATATTTTTTACACTAGTCTTTCAAGCCTCACAATACTCAGCAACTATAAAACAAATGGGCAACAAGCAGGGGTCAATCAACCCTAAGCTATGGCACCTAAAGCATTATAATAAGCAACCAGGGTCAAGTGAAAGAGGTGGGAAAAAAATGACAACATTGTTTTCTCCAGAACAAAATAAAGCTTTACTGTACCGTTTTGTATTTTTAAATGTGATGTGTAGGTTTTGCACAACTGAACTGCAGTTGAAAAATAACTTCACTTAAAAGTTAGAGGAACTGTTTGGCTAGTTTATGAAAATAAAAAAAATTTAAAAATTATAAACTGCAGATTGTATCAGTTTTCAGTCTAATTTTATACCAACATTCCTATATGTAAGGAATTACATTACCATCTGCTATTAAGTTAACTATGCCACCAACTAATTACTTTGATTTAAATTTTAACACACAAATCAAGCACATTTTCTTCCTTTCCAAATGTACTTTCTACATTGCAGTATTGTGTGGTTTAGCTGAAGTATAGTCTTCATCTCCCAGTAAAACCATGTTGGTAACATTCTAGTCACCCTGACACCAGTGAAGAATAAGTAAGACCTGGCCCAGATGATACAATTTCTCTCTCCCTCCCAGTTACAGAGGTAGCCATTAAGTTTCATACATTAGCTGAGTACATTTTAAACTCCTATGTACTTTTATTTCAGCAACAGAGGATTTTTTCTTTTTGTGAGCATACACTGAAGAACTATTAAGGGAAATATTTTCCAGCAGCATACAAAAAATACACTGAGCAGATGACTTGTATGCAACATCAGTCCTATATACCGTAGGAGGTATAACACTTGAATGTAATCCAGAGACAGATAAGGTACTTCACTCCAGCAAAAGAAAATAGTTCCTTTCATCTAAATGAGCTTATTCCACTACTGAGACCAGAACTGTGTATGTATTTTGAGAGGGCAAGATACCCCTGTTTTTCTGTCTGTGTTACATTAGCCAGAAAAATAAACCCTGGAAAGACAGAAGTGCAGACTGGGAAGAAATGTTGATTAATGTGCTGCCTGATTTCACTTCTGGGACCTGAAATTGCATCTAGTGCAGAATGAAGAAACTGGAGGTTGGAAAAAAAAACCAACACAGAAAAAAGTCTCGTATGACATCTTAAAGGTCATGAAGAAAATGATGGTGGGTGATGCAGAGTTGGTATGGCCGCAGGTGTCTGGTCTATTCAAAGACATATATCAGAATACCCTCAGAACAGCAATGCTGTTGAGCTGTTATTCCTCAAAGCCCTTGAATGAATAAAGAGAAGAGAAAGCCTGATGGAGATAAATGTGGGCCACATAAAACCTAAGAATATTTTTGTCTTAAATCCGAGTGTGGGTCCTGCTCCTGTTCACTTTGATAGGTAAAGGAAGAGCATGAGGAGAGAGAGGAGTCCACATAATGGTCATACCTCTCTGCTGCTGTGCTGGACAGTACTGCTCCTGGTAGCTACAGTGGCTGACACAGGGAAGGCAGCACAGACAGCAGTCTGCCCTCCTTCTGTGGCAAGACATGGAGAAAGCCCACAAGAGAAACATGGGCAGAAAACATGGGTAGAATCATGGGTCACAATAAAAAATGTTCAGGCGTCAGAATGGCAGCAGAATGTGTGCATACTCCTGGTGTCTCCTGGAGACAGCTATTACATCAGCTCTCCAAGACTGTTGACTCCATACAAACTACACATTAAGAAGGAGCTTTAATTCTCAATTATTTAGACTTCTTTGTTATATATAGCTCAATCTCTAATTGAAATTTGCCGTCCAAAGCAAGCCCTATAAACTTAGCAGTCTATAACTGTTAGTAAAAAAAATGGCTTTTGTAAAAGCACTGCTTAATTTGTTGCATTTTAATGTGAAGGTTGTTGCACATAGTTTAAAACATGCAGTGCAACAAGACTTTTTCCATTAAGTAAGACAGAAATGGCAATTATGCAGTCTGTTGATTGGATTTTTTACTAATGAAGGGTACTTTCTGCTAATGGATAGGAAAGCAAGTCAAGTCAAACAAGTCACCTTGATAGTATAATGCAAGACCCATCAATTTTGCACACAGCTTCTTCAGTAATGAATCTCTGAGCACAAGACATTGCTCCTGAAAGACAACGACTGAGGCAGATCTAGGAACCACAAAAAGTGGTTTGAAATGAAAAATGCTTTCCACCCCTTTAAAAGTGGAATGATTATGATTAATTTATCCCCAGGGTGCCTGAGCACTGCATTAAAAGTGCTTAGACAGAAAAAAAAATAAGATCCCACTGCGTTGTTGGTGACACCTGGACATTTCATGTTGCAGCATCACTGTAAGACAACTAGTGTCCTCTCTTCATAGCTCTCCTTCAGTCCATTGACAATGTAAAGAATCAGAGGGAAGAGGAGCAAACAGATTTTTATTTTTTTTTTCACTTGAGGTGTAACAGTTTCCAACCTGAAAACTTAAGCTACAGATGAAGTGCTGAAGCCTCAGGGTGACAAGGGAGAAAAGCCAGCTTTCTCCCTGTCCCCTATTCAGGGAACACAGGGCATTCTGGTCCGTGAGGAATAGAATGAGCTCTCATTATCTTCACCTCCAGAATAAAGTTTTCTATTCCTTGGTTACCAAATCTCCAAAGAAGGATGAGAAGTTTTTATTTTTCTCCAAAGGACTGAACTACAGTAAATCTTACCACACACTAATAAACAGATTTGATTCAACAGCACCTAGATAGAGCATCAAAATAACCAGGCAAGAACAAATTAAGCCCTTCCTGAGAAAGGCTGTGCGAGATCATTACTTTCCTTTCCCTCTCCAATATCTGTAATACTCAATGCACAAATCTATATTAAAATAAAACTAGAATTGCTTTTAATTTCATAAAACCAAGAAGATTCAGTGTTCCTCCTACATCTATTACTAGAATACTTTGATTAGCACCGTTTCAGCACCTTGTCTCAAAGAATTAACCTGTCCCATTTTTCAATTCAGAACAGAAGTCCAATATATGGACACAGATGGTCAAGATAAGGACCTAATCCTATGAGGTCCCCTGCATGTCCTCACATGTACTCATCCTCAGACTGCACAAAATCATTCTGAGAAGAGGGTTACTGTAGCCATTCAGGATCACACCCTAACAAATAAAAAATACAGAGATGACTTGAGTAAAATCCTCTCCAATGTGCTGCCAAAGGTAAAATAAAATATTCCTCTTAGGAGATTTTCCTGGCAGAACAACCTGACCTCTGTGTGAGTGGCCTTGAGAAAGGAATGGGTAATGTTCTAACCAACTGAATCATCCAGCTGAACTTCTGGGCAATTTTTTTATTTTTTTTTTGCCAAATCATTGGCCTGTTGCACCACATACACAGCAGTTATATCACTGTGAAGTTTTAGATGACTGTATAACACCTTTTTAACTTCAAGAACCTTGCGTGCAAACTGCACTGTTGATTGTCATATTTTTATTTCTGAAGAATGTCTGTTTTCTAACCACAGACTTGTCTTTTACAAATCTCCCCTGTGCACCCCCATACTGCACCAAGCATTACACCAGAAATTCAGCTTTGTCCTTGCTTGCTGATGAAATTTTATTATGTAGTAGTAGTAGCGGTGCCCTGAACTCTTTATTGCCCTGCAAATTTAATGTTCCTCCAAAGGGAATGTTTCTGCTTAAAGTGATATTATTTTATCCATACAATGTAACTCACTAAACTTGCCTTTTGCCCCCTTGTTCTTAAACTTTAAAAGGAGACCATAGCAATCTGATCCAGCACCTGCTGAGAAGAAATCAAAGGCTCCTGTTTACTTCAATGACTGCTGGAGACAGCTCCTAAATAGGATGACTCAAAGTGCAGCTCTAGCCTGGAGGCAGCTGTACAGCTGGCTTTGTGGGGCTTTATTGTTTCATTGCTTCCAGCTCCAATCTGTGCAGTTTTTAAGTACAATTATTATTTTCTAGTTGCCAGCCCAATAAATATGATGCTGAAGAGGGAAGTTGAATTCCTGCCTGAAATTTCAACCAGCAAAAATGATTCTGCAGATTTCACCTAACAGTTATTGTGCTCTCATCACATTGGTTTCTCAAGGAAGGAAAAGAAAGGATGTCAAATAAGAGTTGAGATGGGTCTTGTGTACAGTACTTATTTTCCTTCAATGAGACACAGCCGTTAAATCGACTCAACAGAAGACACATGGTCTTCAAGGTAACATTCCTGTTAGTGGCTGAACCAACTGAAGGAGAGAGCAATGGGCAAGCAGCTCTGAAAGCCATGTCCAGATCATATGGTCTCCATGTTGCCCATTGTGTCACCCCACAAACAGCATGGCCCTGTTGGCATGGGTCAAACTTGTTTCAGGGACAGTTTACTAGTTATATAGTGTGGGTGATTATGGGCCAGTGCTGCAGTCCATGCCATGACCCCTAGCATAGAATAAATATATTCAGAAACTTTGTCAACTTGAAATCCACGCTAGCATTCTTATAGAAACAAACTCTGTTAGCACATGTCTTCTGTTCATCCCATGTTAGTCACACATAGGTTACTAACTCAGGGCAAGAAATCTGAGTGAAACTTTCTCTGTCAGAGATTAGTCATACTGTAAACAACTAACCCTGCCTTTAACATACATGAAGTTGTTAGTGCACAGCAATTATCAAATGTACCTCACAAGTACTTTACCAAGAAACCTGTCAAGTTTGTTTGCAAGCCACAGTCACCATGATTTTGTGTATGCTCACCACTAAACAAGTGGAAGAAAGTTAATGACAGTAAAGTTAAATTAACATGAAATGCCTGACTTCTCATTCACATTTGTTTGACAGTGGCATATGCTCCTGCTTTACACGAAGAACCTTAATTACAACATTTCAGGTGGCAAACCAGTTAATTATATAAAAATGAAGCCCAGAAGTCTGTGATATGACATCTCTCTGTGCTTCCCTGGGAGATGTCATGCACGAAAGGAGATGCTTATCATTAGCAACATCAGACTGAGGGCTGCAAAAGAGCACTGCCACTGAAATCTGGGGTCCCAGCATACAATCCAGCTATACCGGAGAGCAAAATGTATTTTATACAAATTGTTCTTGCTAATATTGAAAGTGAAAGGAAAAGTCTTTCTTTTTTTTTTCCTTTTTTTTTTTCCTTTTTTTTTTGACTGGAACAATATGCAATCTCTTGTTCAGGCTTCATATCACCTAAATTCAGATTTTGCTGATGTAAAAGTCCCCAACAGAGATTATCATTCACCCCAGCTTTTCTTTATCACTCATCCCAGCTTTCCCTCTATGTAGAACAGGCCAATTTGAACTCTTTCAACTGCATACATTGGGAAGAGAGAAACCAGTCTGCAGCCATGACTGTTCCTTCCTTTAACTGGAAAGAGAGCCTGAGGGGACCAGCTCAGATGTGCACAGATGAATCTGAACATTTGCAAATGATTAGAGGAACCAGTCTGCTACCTAAATCTACAATAAAGGGAAGATGAAGCCCTTGCTCAGCATTGTGTCACGAACTTCATGTGCTTTGTACTCTTGCCAGCCTTGAAATAGCAGCTGTCTCTCCCACTCTCAAAAAGAGGAGGTGAACTGAGTCCTCTTGCCAGAAGATTCTCTCCTTGAGTGGTATTAGCGAAACTTTTTTCCTATCAGAATCTAAAAAAGCAGTGGGACGATTCTCTTCCCCAGGGCCTTTCTGTCTGCCTTGCCATTGATGATATGCTGGAAATATGACCTGAAGGCTGAAGTCCTAAGAATGATCTGAGCATATATTTTAGTCTGGACCTTTGCACCATGGTGTTGCCTGTTGTCTCATGGATTTTCTGCTCAGTTTAGCCTCTTGAAATTAAATGCCCAGCTTTGATCCACCCACCAACATTCATTTATTAAGCCTGCAGCAAGACAACAACTCACTTGAAAATACTCCATCAAAAAAGCAGCAGCACTGTGGGTTGAAGAACACAGCAGCATAAAATTTGAAGAAATGACATGGCAAGGAGTTGTCTTCATTTGCTCTTCCTTCTGTATGTTTTGTGCCTTGCATCAGCCTCTGCAGGTACAAAAGCTATTCAGAGCCTTGATTATATTTGTAGTGGGCAACTTCCTCAAATGTCTCAGCTTTGCACTGTATCCAGTCACCTATAAAACCTGTTTGTCTTCACACATTCTATAGCTATGAAAATTCTCTCTTAAAAATAGTACCTATTAAATGTATAGTGCAAAGCTGTATTTTCACCCTAGGGTTTTGATGACAAGAACAATTCCTTGGACCTCACCTTGCAAGTTTATAATACAACTCTTAGTTTCTTTATAAAAATAAAAAGAAGCTACAGCATAAGTATTACACAGCAGACGACTTGTTATCTGTGTTTTTTAGATACTTTATCTCAGAAAACCCTGTGAACAAAACAGGATAAATTACTTTGGCTTGTAAAAACAAGGACGTTTCAGAACACTGACCTCCCAGTTTCACCTTTATCTCACCTAATTATATCGACATGCAGAACTGCATAATCCCCTGCCAGAGTGTTCCGAGATGCTTTGTATGTAGTTCATAGTTGCAGCAACAGACCAAAAGCCTCTGGCTTTGCAGCAGATTTGCACCATCTCGGGGAAAGCAAAGGGGGATTGTCAAGCATTATGTTCCAAAAGGCTGGAAAGTGTCACTTCTGCACAGAGGGCTTCTCAAAGGCACAGGTGCTGTCAGATAGCAAAATACCCAGTGTAGATATGTCTTTTGGGTTGGTTGGTTTTTTTAGTAATGGGAAACTTAAAATTAGAGGCACAAGCCTCCAATTGCTGCAGACACATGATATCAAGACATAAAACCAAGGAGTTTTTATTCCAAAGCAAAAATCTTTGTATTACTGAAGGCAGATAACCTTTATACCAGCAGCTCACAAAAAAACATGATGTTTTTCAGTGATAACTGGAATACTGTTAAGGGAACATAGCAAAAAACCCCAAACCATTTCCTATCCCTGAAGGGGAATGCAGGGCTTTACCTGTGTCTAACAGGCTGTACTATGGAAACACTTCAGTTCTGTAAATATGTCTAGCACCCAAATGATTGCTCTCTATAGTGTTTGTCTAGTCATGTAAACATCTCTTGTACACACCGTCCTTTGGCAGGGAACTCAGGCCTTTTACTTCTCCTGCCCATCTCTTCTTGTTTATTTTGAACCTGACTCCTGTCGATGCCATGTGCTGGACCTAATTCTTGTATTGCAGGTACAGCACCAACCTCCCTGGCAGTTTATAAGGAGCCGCACACTCCAAAGGCTCAGCAATTCATCATCATTTTTGGGAAGAAGAAAAAGAGCAGTGGTGGTGATTGCTGCCTCTTTCCTGAGGGCAGCAGAGGAGCAAATCTGTCAACCAGACGTGGCAACCAGTGAAAGCTAGCACCAACTGCTGCCCTATGCTGCTCATCCACATGGCATTAATAATACTGACAGGAATGACCACGGCCAACCAAAAGTGAATACAAGAAACTGGAGCGTGGGGAGAACAACTTAGATGTGCCAGTTTCCCCAAACAAGCCTCCTATTTTGAGTAAAAAACAAATAGGCTTTTGGAGATGGCACTGGAGTACTGGCTTTCTCATCTGTGGGCTGTTGTTTAATGAGAAGTTGGGAAAGGATTAAGTTAACTTGATGAGTATGTTTGCATTTAATAGAGGATAGTGAAAGGAGGGAAACCCCACCTGGAATACTGCAAGCAGCTCTGGAGTCCTTAGTACAGTGAAGTGCAGCTCCAGAGGAGGGCCACAAAGATGATCAGAGAGCTGGAATACTTCTTTATATAAGGAAAGGCTGAGAGATTTGGGATTATTCAACCTTGAGAAGACTCCAGGGAGACCTAATTGGGGCCTTTCAATACTGAAAAGGTGTTTATAAGAAAGATAAGGACAGACTTTTTAGTAGGGCTTGTAGCAATAGGAGAATGAGTAATGGTTTTAAACTAAAAGAGGAGAGATTTAGACTAGATATAAGGAATTTTATTATGAGGGGATGAAACACTGGAACAGGGTGCCCAAGTGTGGTAGATGTTCCATCCCTGGATGCATTCAGTGTCAGATTGGATGGGGTTTTGAGCAACCTGATGTCATCAAAGATGTCCCCACTTATTGTGGGGTTGGGATGGTCTAGATGACATTTGAAGGTTCTTTAGAACCCAAACTATTCTATGGTTCTATAAACAGACTGCCCTAAAAATGAGACAGGATCAGGATATTCCCATAGGGCCCATAGAGGAGGATGCTACTAAATCAGTCTCCAGAACAATTCAATTGCTCTATCGTAATACAAATATACAGGAGAAAATTGAAAGCAAGACACACTAAGAAGTTTGTAACTGAATTTGGAACACAATTAGGTGGACAATGCTTATGAGCAGAAGAACAGTAATAAAGCAAAATCTCAAGAGTTCTGAAGAGTCCATGAAGTCAGAGCTTTGCATGGTAAAATCATCCGTGGATATGATCCAAAGAAAGCAGGAGTTAAAACGGCATTTCCTAAAAAATATGGCACCAAAACCAAAGGAGGCAAAATAAAGAAAACTTAGGGATAGGTACAAATCTGTAGAGGTAAAGGTTGTCAGATACAAATATGAGTAAGTTGAATTTGAGAGCCAGAAACATTTCACAATGAGACAATCTAAGTTACTCTTCCAGAGGCAAAAAGGAAAACACTGAAGACACATATACAAAAAAAGAAAAAAAGCAATGCAACACAAGATGAAGCTAGCAAGGAATATGGAAGATAGCAAGATATTGGTTTGTAAGAACAGTGTTCTTAACACAAAAATTAATAAAAGTGCTGGTCTGATACTCAGTGGAGAAGGAAAGCTATCAAGAGAGAGCTTCAGGAAAGCTCTAACTTTCTTGCACACTTTCACTAAAAGAAGCCTGTGATCAAATGGCTGTCACAGTTCATACGTGCAGGTGACGGACAAGACCTCATTTTTGAATAGGAAAACATAGACCATGGAGCTTTAAAGGCATGAGGAAGTCAAAGACTTTCAAATCAGCTGGGCCTCAAGAGTATTGTTTGAGTTCATTCAGTGACCATCCTTGAGACCTCATAAGGGTTCAGGAGGTACAAAACGCTAGGAAACAGTGATCATGGTGCCTAACGAAAAAGAGGGAGAAATCATAGAGCAGTAGCCCAGAATGTGTATGACCCTGGTATCCACGTAGCATTTCACACTATGCTGCCTAACTTTTGTGTGGACTACACAAAAACAGTCCTAAATTATTCCAAAGCTGGTTAGAATACTGTTTCTGTTGTAGGCAGAAATAATCTGTTGCACAAATAGAAAAAAAAAAATAATAAAAAATTAAACATCTATAGGTAGCTTTGTCAAAAAAAAGAAGTGAGGCTTTTTGTAGAACTGAGGCAAGACCAGGTAAAAAACAGCATACTTTCAAAAAAAGGTTATCACCTTACTGGGTCTTACAGATACTTGTACAGCGTGACACAGCCTTAAAGTAACCAAGTCTTTTTATTCATATCTGGTAAAACATCCCTGGAAAGCTGTGTCCAGTTTTTCAGCTCTGCATTTCAATAACAAATCTAGGCACAAATCCTCAGAAAAACAGGAGAATAATAAGAGATCTAGCAAATGTGACCAAGAAGGAAAGACTGAAAGCTTTGGGGTTGTTTACTGGCAGAAAAATGAGGAGGAATACAAAATATAGTAGGGAAAAATATCACACAGGGAAGGGAGATGCTTTGGTTTTGATACCTTTGATGGTCAGGATGAAAGTCACAGACAAACTGAAGTGACAGTGATTCAGACAGACAATAAAGGAAATTTCCTAGCTGTATGGAGAAGGCCAGTGATTCCACCGTACATCCTGCTTCCACTGCATTCACCCTCGTTGAGGATGAGCATTCCCCACCTCACACACATCTTTTAACTGCTTAGTCAAGTCTCTATCAGGATTTCCATAATTAGAGTTGAACCTGCCTTATGGCAGGGTGATGGATTAAGTAAGCAATCTCTTAAGATCCCTTCTTACCCTCTAATTTTTTGTCCATCTGAGAAAACAGGACTTTTATCCTCCTCCTTTGTGATACAGCAGTCAGAGTAATCCTCTGACACCTAAGCCGATCTGCCAGTGGTGACACCGAGACATGTGGCCCACATGCTATTCTTTCTCTGGAACTAAACCATGATATTTGACTGCCCTGCACTGAGCAGATGTGATGCTAATGCAGATCCCCGCCCATGGCATGTTAATACCAGGAGGGCAATGGCAACTGAGAGGGCAATTTTGTCAGAAGAGGCAGCACATGCTCCTGCACCCCAGCTGTGGCAAAGGGTGTATTCAGTTCAAATACCTGAAGGTGAGGGTGGAGATTTCACTTTCTGTACCTAATTTTTGCCTGCTAGAATTCCCTTCCTTTTCTTTCCAAAGCTCAGTATGAGCAGAAGGCTGCAAGAAAAAGGGTTTGTGTGAAACAAAAGAGACAAAGGATAAGACAGGAATAGAGCTCTGAACACCACCTAATCCTGCTCAAACAAATCTGTTATTTTGGATATTTAAAGAAAAAAATCTGTCTACTTGACAAACCAGAGTGGTTCCAAAGAAATGATTACAACCTGTCGTATCAGGTCAGCCTGAAAAGAGTTTCCATACAGCCAATGATTCTATAAATTGCATTTACAGTCACTTCATTTCCCAGCCTGAAGCAGTGCAGACCAGGGCAAAATGAACAGTGACAAAAATGTGCAGGTTTTACACAGTGGGATTGGAAAGAATAATACGGAGATGGGAATGAACTTGATCGAATCGCAATGAAAGATTAATTGTGTGACATGTGAGTAATTGGTTAATGGGACTGGGTCAGCACCTGGTGTCTGCTGGTTTGAAAAGAGGATGAGAATGCAGCTTCAGCTGTTTGAAAAAGGTTTTGCAGGCCAAAATGTTCCCAGTTCTGTAACTTGCAGAGTCTGAGAAATGAAATAAATCTAAATGTAAATTACAGAGTTGTCTGATAGGCAGAGATATTTTTTACTTTGAGACTGATATTCATACGGCCAGTGTTTGAGGCACAGAGAGGCCAGAATGGACATCCACAAGGGAAAAGTGTGGCCTGGGCAAATGAACCTGAATGAAGCATGATGCATTAACCTGGTAGTAATTAAAAAGAAAGGGCAGGGGCTAGCTTTGTTAGTGACTACTCAGTGTGTAACAGAGAGCCACTATGATACTACGAGACTGTAAAAAATAAGGTCTTTTCTGCAATGCAAGGGCATTAAAGAATGAGTGACACTTTTCTTATGAAAACAAAGGACTGCCCCACTGTCCTTCACCAACATTTTCTCTGCTTGTCAACAGCCTGCCTGGCTGTTGCCCTTCACTGCAGAGCTGGCTGCATTTCAATTCTGCTATGCATGTATACTTTGGAAAGGTAAACTCACAGCAACCTGAAGAAAATTATGATGTAAATATTATTCCATTTGATATGAAATAGCTGGCTTTCCAAGAGTAATCAAGAAGCTTTGTTTTGTTGCTTTTGACTACAGTATGGTACGTCTATATCATATCAGCAGGAAATAAAAAAATAAAAAGTGATCCAAATCAATTTTCTTTAAGCATTAAGGACACACACTTATCATGACATTCAGTGTTTCCTGAGAACAGACCAGGGGATTCTAGGTCTGGACTCCCACATTTGCCTACAGTAACATGAAGTAATGCATTAGTTCCAGAGCCACAAGCAAGAGCCTCCCCACTTCACTTGATCACACTGGTATTAAGGAAGCAGCAAGGCATGCAGGGATAAAAACAGAACAGGTCATTTCCAAAATGGTTTACAAGTAGCAAAGGACATAAAAGGAAGCTAGGAGAGGTTTTTAATATAAAAGAAGTGTGAAAAAGACAGAGGAAAATATAGGCTGATTATTCAAATCACAGGAGAGCAATAACTAACAGTACAGAGATGTCTGAAAAATTTAATCTCTTTTTTTTGTATCGGTCTTCATAAAAATGATTATGTGTGATCAGCCACTTAGAGCAATGGTTTTACAAGGAGACAGAAACAGGCTAGGAGAGGGATAGAATAAAAAAATAATGCTTAAATGGTTAAGATTAATTCTTGTCAGCATTCCTCAATTAAATGCCTTCTAAGGTACTGAAGAACTGAGACAAAGCAGACTATAAATTGTGGAGTCTTCATGGGCTTCAAGAACTTGTGGATACAAGGAAGATTCAAGTGTTCAAGAGGAAGGCAAATATATCCCCTGTCTGAGAGAAAAAAAAGGGGCACTGGAGAACCAAGATTAATGGGTTTAATTTTTATACATGGTGACACACAAGAACAAATTACTACATACAACTTCCAGGCACTGAAAATAGCATTCCTGACCGTTGTTACCTCCTTATACACAACAGGCAGGTGTGATGAGACACCTGGCAGGTTGGATGTTAGAGGAGAGGATAACAAACATGGCCACTTTAGGAGCAGAGGCCAACCACAGTCCAGCTCCAGACCACTTATAACAGCCTCCTGGACCAGGAGCAGTTTCACAGGTTTTTTTTTTCAACCTCCATGTAATTTTATTTACATAAAATTGCCAAGTAGTAGCTTCATAGATGCTCAAAAAGGCCTCACTCAGTGAGCACCTGTGAGTAAATCACTAAAACAATACGGAGAACGTTTTGCACCACATCCTGAGAGATTGATCAGGGATCCAGTTCTATTCCAGGTTTACTTTTGACTGGTTGAATTACAGAGGAGATTACATTTGGAAAATGTACAGATGGCACCTGGCCATGATGCCTTACAAGCACTTAGTATTATAGGATTAAAGTCTTAATTTAGTCTGTAAATTGGAGACATTTTCTGAAATAAGCATGATGGTATCCAGTAAAAAAACAAAGAGAAATACTTAAAAGGATTAATATAATGATAAAACACGTGGAGAGCTTGATTAATCCAGCAGTGCACTGTCAAGCAATCCTAATTTGAGACAACAAATTACCATTGTCATTTCCCCTATTTTTTTGCATTTTAGAATGTATTCACAATAACCTTCTGTAACTGTCTATAAGCTATTGTACCTTCTGTGACCACACTCCACCTAGATGGCTGCCTGGCTTCATGCAGCACACTTCAGTAGAGCGGTGGAAAGGATGCAGAATAGTCAGTGGAAACCAGACAGCTGAAACAACAGAGACAACACTTTTGGAAACATGAGGTTGAAGGTTAAAGGGCACTGTGTCCAAGAGAAAAGACACATATATATATTTGTATTCACACACACTTTTTGTATATGTATAAGTTTTATGCTTATACATACACACAGGCAGACACAAAAAAGGAGAAATGCCTGCCATTGTCCAAATCCACTAAAAGGAAAGACAGGGTGCAATCCACTCAGTTCACAACACAGAAAAAATGGATTTGAGTATCGTTAAATTATGAGGTTATGATGGAAGTGATGGAGTTCCCACTGTGCCCCCACATCAGAGTAGGTGAGGGAACAGCCTGTCTTCAGAGACAAGTCAGGAGAGAATTTCTGTTCCTGTAGTAGCTTTCAAATAATAAACCCCTGAAATAGTCATCAGGGCATTAACACAACCAAACACGTGCAACAAACAGTTTGACAATGCAGTGTGCATTGAGTGCTGTAAATCTAAGAGATTTTAGAGACTGAGCAGAACAGAGAAGCAGTTGCTCCTGGAAACATAGTGGTCTTATGCTAAAAATAGGGGAAACAGGAGGCAGTCCCACACCAGTAGTGCAACAAGGGATGTGTTCCATTGTTAAGTTGAATTTTAATTCACTTGTAATCTTTTTTCTTTCAGCCTTCATATCTATTTCTTTGACATATGAGGCCTGGCTAATTACACTTGCAATTTGTTTCATTTAAAAGACAGCCTAGTTTCATGGGATGAGCCCAAGTGTCATGGGACAAACCAGGGTAGAGCTGATAAATTGGGATGCACTGCCTCTGTGGAAATGACAGATCAGTCTAAGGCAGTTTGCAGACATTGGAGTCCTGAAGTGGTTCAAAGGCTGGAGAATACACATTGCAGGGACCCAGCACAGGATGCTTGTGCTGTCAGTTTCCATCCTTGAAGATGAAAAAGATCAGGCAATGAGTGGACAACATCTTCATGCCTAGGCAAGACAGCCATAATCAAGGCTTTTAAAGGAAAAAGTTGGACAAACATCCATACAAGGCAGTCTAGATGTGGTGGACGCCTCCTCAGAGCAGGAGAATGAACAGACTTCCTGATTTACAAATATCTAATTTACTCCCTGGTCCCACACGAGTGATTTATTACTTTTTGTAGCCTGAGACGGTCCATGTTAAAGGAAGGAACTCACAGTCAATTAACAATATACACATTTTTATAGCAAACTGCCATCCACTCAGCCACAGTAGGGAACGGTTATCCTGTTTTCCGGTGTGAATCAGTCTTCATGTTGTTTTTACCCTGAGGACAAATATAAATAAATAAATAGGCTCTGTGGTTAGATGTCCTCCTGGATATACATTCTACTTTTTACACCCTTTGAGATCCGTAACTCTGTTTGAAAGAGGTGATGAGCTGGCACTGACTGTTCCCAGACTGCAACTGCAAACAGGATCCAATTCTCTGATCTCAACTGACCTCTGCCTTTCCCCTTTCAAGACAGATATGTTTTTATTTTGTCTATTTATATATATATATATATATATATATATTTAAATTACACAGGAGAAAGCACAGAACTTAGCATATATCACCAGGTCTTCTAATGTATACACAAAGAGGGAGAATGCTTATTTACTAGAGTTTTCAGTCCTGCTCTGCACTGTTACAGTGAAACTTCCCAGACCATAGCAGCTCATATCTGCTGTGGAGATTGCTCATCTCCACTGGTACATGGTAGTGCCTTACTTCCATTTCTCTGAGCAAAGCAACATGTGCATTTCATTTTCCACAGAGCCATCTGATTTATTCCTCTTCCAACCATACTCCAGCAAGTGTTCAAAATGTATTTTTGCACTATTTTTGTCCCTCTCAAAATGTCCAGTTTTTAGACACTTTGGCCATTGATTTTGGCTTCATAATGTGTGGTGGGTGATTTCCTCAGAAGTCTCAATTCTTGTCAACTCATCTTCCCATTTAGTCTAGTTGCATCAGTTTGACATGCTGTGAACAAACATTGTAAAGCTTAAGCCTTCTAATGCTGTCTCTATTCAGTGTTGCTACCAAAGCAGAACTGCATGGCTCACATTCCCCTCTAACAGCTACTGTGCAGGAATTCTCTTATTTTTGAATAGCAGAGATGGATCTGTTTGAAAATATTTCCTTTGTGCCTATGATTTTCATAGCGCTCCTCCCTGTCGACCACCACGTCACTGGTGGGGTCTGTTCAGCACAGCACAATATACCTCAATGTGGAGCTTGTGCATCTGCAGTGATAGTTCACACGCTGGAGGAGGATCCCACCTTTCATTTCACAGACTAAATAATCTCACTGACATTCTCTGAATGCTGCAGCTGGCATGATGCGGAAACTACCACAATCAGGGTTATTACCCTTCCTGTATTTTCTGAGTAGTCTCACTGGATGTTCTGCTTATGCTGCTAGCACAGGCCCATCTCTCCTTCCTATTAGTCCTCACAGCATCTTCCATGCCATCAGCACTGTTGCCTGCTGTGGGGTGTCAGGCACAGAAAATAAAGGGCAGGGAAAAGAAAAAAGATAAGAGTGCTGCCACCTACGGCTCCATCCGCAGCAACTACAGGAAAAAGTAAAGGGATGGGAGAGAGAAGAGGAGATGACAGTGAGACTCTCTGTTAGTCCAGTGCAGATCAAGTACTAATACCCTTAGTCAGGTCTAATACCCTTCTAATACCTTGGTCAGGATTAAGTGTTAGCAGCCTACAGGCAGGGAAGGAGACCATCGTGACAGGAGTACAAAGCTTCTACACAAAGGTCTACTTCCAAAGAGCTGGTGAGATCCTCAGACTAAATAAACTCAACTCAATATGAAGGAAAGTAATTTCACCCAGAGTTTTAATCACCAGCAGGGTGTTCTCAGCACCTCCTGTAACTGAATTGCTGGGTGGTCAGGATTGAAAAAAGGCAGTAGATCTGCTGATGGACATGAAAAGGCAATCCACTGTTCATTCAGGGCACTCCACTAGACAGGGAGATTCTGGGGTGTACTCCTTGCTTCAGTTTACCTAGTCATGGTCTAACAAGTGCAATACATAAATGCCTAAGCTGATTTTTAACACTTCAGCTAGGAACCCTAGGCAGAAGGCTAAAGACTGGCTTCACCATGCTTTAGGTTTGTTTTGTTTCTGTTTTATTTTTTGTTGTTGTTCTGGGGTTTTGATGTTTTTGTTGGTTGGGATATTTTTGAGAGCTGTCCACAATACTCTTGCATTCCTGGCTAGACAGTTGCGTTTTTAAGTCTTCTTAATCAAAATGTTCCTATGGTCTTGAAGTCAGAGCATTCTCCTAGAGAACTCAGAAACTGGTGTTGAAGCCATTTCAGGCCTAACGAAGGTTAGAATGAGGTTTACCTGTTTCCTAAGTATGTCCTACTTGTTGATTTCTAAAGGCATAAGGAGTGCACTGCCTCCTGAGATGACACTAGCTCTAAGATCAACTATGCTTAACTCTTGGAGGTTTTTTTGGGGGGACTTGGTTGATGTGCTTATCCGTCTTCCCCCTGAATTCAGCTTGACAAACAAATGACAACTGTACACTTATATTCTCATAAAAAGTAATTCTGATAATTTACATCACAGAGGGTAGCATTTTATGACTCTGGTCTGTACCCAGTCCTGACTCACTTTTGGTGATATTTTCAGTGCGTTAGCTCTAACTTAAGTAGACGGCAGATTCACAGTCTATGGTGCAAAGACAACCTTGAATCATGTCCTAAACACACTACAAAAGCTGGAAAAAAAAAGCAATACATTAAGTAATTTTAAAATATTTTTTAAATTATTATTATTTTTATGAGTACAGTGACACAGCACTGCTTCAGCACTGTAGCTGTGCTGACACTTCTGTAAACCAGGTTTGCTCCTGCACAGTGTGAATACCACCTCCACTTCCTTCCCTGACTCTGCTCATATGGCCAGTCAACGACAGCTGGTTTGTGATAGAACAGCTGGTCTCCATGATTGTTGCTTGTTATTTTGTGATTCCTAATACTGTGTTTAAATCCTTACTCTTTTGTGTGTGAACCGATCCTTAATGCAGAAACCTATGAACAGCAGCACTTTAGCATGACTCACCTCCAAACTGGGACTTCGACAGCCATGATCCACTTATCTCAAAAAAGCTGCTCAAAATACCTGCTGCAAGACAACTCATGGAAGAGGTTAAGTCAATTAAGCTTTAACAACCTTTCAAACCACAGGTGATCCATCCACACATTCCCTGAAGCACCTCTGGTGTTTGGAAGCAGACAGGAGTCTTGTAAGTAAAACCAGGCTTACCATTTTAAGCAGGTCAATGAAATCTTGGTCAAACAGAGCCTAGGATCAGTTCTCTGTGAACAACTGCAGCTTTGTTGTCCTCCTGAATTCTAAACTGAGATGGAAGTTACCTGATTTTCCAAAGTAATAAGTATATCCAGTGGTTTGCCAGGACTCCTAGTGTAGTCTCAGACTTGCTCTCCAAACCTGTATTTGCCAGATTTCGGGGGGACAGTTTGATGTATGACAGAGGTTGTGGGTTTTTTTTCTCCTGTTCAAAATCTTGTTAACTGTTATAAAGCCAAACTGGAAGCCATTTTTTGAAAACAAATTCTATTCAAAACCACTGTAGTTTGGAAAGTTCAGATAAAAATTCATATTAATTTTTATCTGCTGAAGCTCCACTTTTCATTGCACAAATTTCACTCTCAAAAGAATACTAAAGGCAGAACTGAACTCCAAAATATACTTATTTCCTAAAAGAAGAAAATATGTAGATTAAGTCCAAAACTAAGGTCTAGAGACCACAGAATCAAGCACTAATTTCATTATTGAGTCAACTACAGATCACACAAGTACGGATGTTCTCCCCTGTGTGAGTCTCATTAGATACTTAAATTGGAAATTACTATTTGGCACAAAATAAGTCAAGGTGATATTTCCACAAGATTTCAACAGATCGTTATTTAAGATGAATGAATTCCCACCTTCCTTGCAGACAAGAAATGTGAACACAATGAAGTAATTTGCCAGGGTTACAAAACAGAGAATGCTTGCTAGCAGGATTTGCAGGGGTATTCCCAACTACGTATTTTTAAAATGATCCAAGGCAGAGTGGGACACTGCAATCAAATCTACTGGCATTTTCTGCAGCACAGAAAGCATTGGATAGAACCAGCACATGGGAAGTAAGTCCTGACAATTGCGGAAAGAAAACGAGGAAAGCAATGACTACTGCCCATGCTGGGGAAGCAAAATAACTGTCTGAAGTTTCATTCTCCAAGAGAACCCAGCATACAATACCATGCTCTGCACAGTGAAGCACACAAACTACTGAACCAAATTTGGCAGTAAAGACTAGTCTACAAATGATCTCATTTATCTCAATTCATATCAGCTTAGCTAATTTGGAAGAGGTTATATGAAAATACATAACAAGGGAGTCACAAAAGCACACATTTTAAAGTCTTTAGGCAATAATGACTTGTCATAATGCCTGATCTTTTTAATCGATGTCCCTCTGGTAAACAGCAAGGAAAACATAAAGAGCAGAATGAGATTTTTTGCTTAGGATAGGTAGAAAACAAAAAAGCAGGCAAACAGTTTTTACTTTACTTTTAACCCCAAATTTCACTGGTGGGATTAAATACAAAGAGAGATACCTGTGTGCATCTTTGCAGCAGAAAACAGTAATGAATCATCAGCCATAAGCTATTACATATTTTGATATATAAGTGTTAAGCATAAAACTAAAATGCCATAGAATTATTCTGCTGATATTATTTGGGGGTGGAGGGGAACACACAAAAAAACCCACAAAACAAAACAAACCCAAACCCTTATGGCAACAAGAATGATTCATACAGGAAAAAAATTCTCAAAAAGAGAATAGGATTTTTAATGTAAAAGCATTTAAATCACAAACGATGCAAGAAATAATAATGACTATAAATAATGAGTAGTGTAGAGATAATTGCTAGCTTCTTTTTTCTTTTCTCAGGATAAGACTAAAATGACATCCAGATACACTGAAAGACAGCAAATCCAAATTTGAACAAAGAACAACAGATTGATCGAGTGGGCAAAAGAAAAATAAAAAATGACCAGCTTCATATTGTCACAGAATGTTCTTGAGATTAATAAACCAACCAAATTAAAGGAAGTCTACATATAATCCTATTAATACCTGAAAGGACGTTGTAAAGAGGTAGGTGCTGTACCTTCTCACAAGTAGCTGGTGACAGAACAAGAGGGAATGGCCTCAAACTAAGCCGGGGGAGGTTTAGACTAGACATTAGGAAGAACTTTTTCACTGAAGAGGTTGTCAGACATTGGAACAGGCTGCCCAGGGAGATGGTTGCATCACCATCCCTGGATGTGTTGAAAAATCATCTAGGTGTGGCACTTGGGAACATGGCTTAGTGCTGGACTTGGTAGAGTAGGGTTAATAGTTGGATTTGATGATCTTAAAGGTCTTTTTCCACCTAAGTGATTCTATGACTCTAATAAAATTGTCCATCTATAATGTCAAGTAGCAAAACCAAACAAAAATAAAAATGTGGAATTTAAAGTTTCAAGACTGACCTGTAAGGAGAAAACATAATAGGAATCATATTATATCCTATCAGCTTTTGGTATCCTACAAGTATTTGGTACTGGCTGCTAGGTAATGCAGACTATCATCCACACACACAAAAGTGCCCCAAATCTGTGTGAATACCTTCAGTGTGATAACTCCTAAAGTAACATGCTGTGTCTACATTACATTACGGTTTACAAGTTACTGTTTCTGATAGTTGCATAAAGTATATTTTTTTCTTAAAGACCTATCAGAAGAAAGGAGTGGGTTTGGTTGGCTGAGTTTTTTTGTTGTTTGTTAGTTGGTTGGTTTGGTTTTTTTTCCTGTTGTTGTTGTTGGTTTTTTATTTGTTTGTGGGTTTTTTTAAGCAATAAGGAAGCCAAAGAAGGCCTTTGTGGCAAGAAGAGCACTGACAGCAGATGGAAGGAGGTGAGCTTTCACCCCTGCCCAGCCCTGGTGAGACATATCTGGAGTGCTGGGTCGAGTGCTGCACTCCTTACTCCAAGACTAACATGTATGTACTGGAATGAGTCCAGTGAAGGGCCATGGAGGTGACTGAAGCATCTGTCAGCTGAGGCTAAGAGAGCTGAGGATAATCGGTATGAAGAAGAGAAGGATCAGGACAAAACTTCAAGCAAAATTAATGTCACACAAGTAATTGATATAGGCTGTTGACATATGAGTAAATCTTTTTGTAAACTAGTGTTGGTTAGGATATACAACTGCCATAAAAACCTTAACGCATAACAAGTAGTTACAACTCCTGTCTGGGATACTGAAGATGTTATTATTTCAATATTCTGTAAAAATAATTTGCGTGATATTTGTTTTGCTTATAGTCTTCATTGGCTTAGATTTCCTACGGAAGCTACTCTGTTTCATTACTTATAGTGGAGACAAAAAGACTCCTTGGACTTCCTTTAATATCCAAGGAAAAACAGAGTTTAGAAATTACAAACCCATGTTTCTGAGTTATTCCCAAAGCAGAACATCCCAGGGACCTAATTCATTAAATTGTTCCTCTCATTCCAACAATGTTTCTACAGCAACCTCACTATTTCCAAAGTACAAACCTCCAAGAGGTCCATAAAGATATTCCAAAACTGGAATTTGATCCAGAACACAGAAAAAAAAAAAAAAAAAAAAAAAAAAAAAAAAAAAAAAAAGTTATGCTGTTATTTATGTGCCAAATTGAAAATCAGTTGAGGCTGTTATCAAAAAGGGACATGAGTAGGAAAATACCCAGGTATACAGGACTAACTGCATTGTGCCTAAACAAAAGATCAGAGGGGAGAAGGGTGTTTTCTTTTTTGATTCTGTCTTTTTTTGGTTCTGTACACATGGTGAAATGTAGTGTGGCCTTAGACTGCCAGTCAGTGCTTTTTATTATCTTTGGATCTATTGCTTGTTTTGCACTTGGGCACTTCTCTCATTTTTCTGTCTGAGTATGTTTGTAACATGACTAAAGTCGTGTGAAGAAATTCTCATCTTGTCCATTTTTTTTCTGAACATTTTCTCTCTAAATAGCAACTCATATTCTGCCTTTCATCATTCATTACTGTTAGATGGTAGATATGTAGATATGGCCTATGTGAACTTGGTTACTGATCTCGGTCCCACCCTGGCAAAGTGCAGAAATGCTGTCACAACTGTCATTGGTTGGAACTTTATTTATAGACTCAATAGCATATTAATCAGTATGTCATGGAAAACTGCACCATAACATTCCCTTTAAAAAATGTCAGTAGGTTTTCAGTGATGTGGTGGCACCAGATAATATGTTGTCAGAGAGCCGTCTGACACTGCTTCGGTGGTTTTATGTTGTACTTTGTATAATATAAAAGGTATAGCCCAGGTCATTCCTCTACCCATGGGTAATAAGAAGATTCTAATCACCTCCCAGCTAATCGTCTCTCTTATTCTGAGTTTTTCTTTAAGTGAATGATAGTTTGTGGCATGCAAGCACAAAATCGGGGGTATTACATGTTTTTAGAAAAAGAAAACTTCTTCCCTCTCCTGACAAATCTACGCTCTGTCCATGTTGATCCCATGCTCATTTAAACATAGCTTCCAAAATCTATGACCA
This sequence comes from Chaetura pelagica, assembly GCF_000747805.2. NCBI lineage: Eukaryota > Metazoa > Chordata > Aves > Apodiformes > Apodidae > Chaetura > Chaetura pelagica. The sequence continues at coordinate 6,035,498 of NW_009953761.1, read as the reverse complement.
ACCAGCAACCAATATAAATTGCAACTTAGAAACACATGCAACAATCTGCAACACCTGGCCAGTCCCACTGCTCACTGTGAGCAATGAGAGATCACAGGGATGCTCAAACCATGTTGGCTGAGTGGGTTGAAAAGGTGCCCACCCTGTTCCCCACCTGTAGCTGTTCTCAGAGCTTAACACTGCAGTCTGTCACCCTATTTGTAATGCCAAAGTGTGTCTGAGAGGCAATGCTGACTTCATGGTCAGGAGACCACCAGCTGAGATTTAAAGAAGTTTCCAGTCCATGCTGGTTGGTTTCCTTTCAGCATGATGGTTTTGCTGCTCTAGGTTATAGTGCAGCCCCACTAACAGTAATGTTTGCAAAATTGATGGGCTAGTGAGCTGTAGAACAAATACCTGGAGACAAAGATTCCTTCAGCTGTCTTTGCTTCTGGCTAAAAATGGTCACTGAGCAACACTGAGCATTATTGTGTTTGGGAGAGCTTCCCTCTGGACTGTTTCCATCTTTCTTTTGTGTAGTCAGTGACCAGGGCACTCTCTCAAAAAGATGAAACCAGAAATGGATCACTGGCCAGACATTCCCATTTCTCCACTCTGGTAGCATGACAAGTGCATCTGGCATCTGTGAACCCTTCTTCCTTCAGGGATTTGGGACTACTGAGCTGACTGCAGTTTTTTCAGAATGGCTTTTTCAGAACAAAGCACTCTCTTTTTCAAAGGTGCACACATGCAGAGCAGAGAGTTAAAAATAAAAAACCTTCTTTGAATATTCCCTTCCTCCTTCAAAGTAAATTTTCCTTGAAGTTTTGATATATTCCAGTGAGTCCAGAACATGCAATCTGCTCTCTTCAGTTTATGTACCCCTTTCTTTATCAGAGACTCTTACCCAGCTGCTCGTAACAACTGATTATTCATCTTCATTCTCAGTAAACTCTGGCATCTTTAAGGTTTCATTATCTCCACTGAAACTAGATCTAGCCTGTGTGTTGGGTTTGGGGGCGGGGGGGTGTGTGTGTTGGCAGCAGGGGAGGGCCCATCGGGGTGGCTCTTGTGAGAAGCTGCTGTAAGCTCCCCCAGCTCCAAAATCTAGCCCAGCCTCTGGCCAAGGGTGAGCCCATTACACAGAACCTCTGTGGTTGGAAAAGACCTGTAAGATCACCAAGTTCAACAATGCAGCCAGGAGAAAGAAAAAATCCACAACCAAGAAAAAAAGCCCACCATGAAACCACACAGCCCACAAAACCAATAAGATAATTCAAGAAGGGGAGAAGGAAACAGCTATAAAACCTGCAGGGCGGAGGTGAGAGCAATACTTGACCAGAGACGTTGAGGCCAGTGAGGTAGGAGGTGCCTGAGCACCTGCAGCCTGTGGTGAGGTGGCAGCAGTCCTCCTGCAGCCCATGGAGAAGCACGGTGGAGCAGCCTGTGAAGCTCCACAGTGGAGCAGATGTGTACCTGCAGCCACAGAGGACCCCGTGCTAGGAGAGCTGACTGTTCCTGAAGCAGACCCTGACTCTGTGGGAAGCCTGTGCTGGAGCAGTCGGTTCCTGAGGGAATGCATTTCGTGGGAAGGACTCATGTTTGGTAACTTAACAAAGGGATGTCTCTCAGGGGAGGGACCCCATGATGGAGCAGGGGAAATGTGTGAGGGGTCCTGCCCCTGAGGAGGAAAGAGCAGCAGTGACAAACTGTGACAAAGTGACCATAACCCCCATTCCCTGTCCCCCTGCAGTTAGAGAAATTAGGAGCAAAGTGTTTTGGGCCCTGGAAGTAGGGAGGGGTGGGGTAAGGTATTTAAGATCTGATTTTGCTTTCTTGTTCTCCTGATCTGATTTGATCAATGACAAATTAAATTGATTTTATCACCAAGTTGAGTAAGTTTTGCCCATGACCGTAATTGGTGAGTGAACCCTCCCTGTCCTTATCTCAACCCATGAGCTTTTAGTTGGGATTTCTCCTTCCCACCCCACCACATTGCAGGGCAGTGAGTGGGGAGTGAGTGACTAGCCCTGGGATTCTTTGTTGCTGGCTGGGGCTAAACCATAACATCTGGTACATTTCCCAGCCTAGCTAAACCACTCCTCATTAGCTAACCTCTCCAGAAAGAAACTCCGTAAGGTAATACTGTATCTTTTCCATCTCCCATAGCTTTTCACATTCACCTAGTTTTACCTCTTAAAACCTTTAACTCTGTCTATGCAGGCAAGATAATCTCTGCCTGTAAATGGAGGTTTACAGGATATTGATAAGCAATCAGATCAGTATCTTTTCATTCTCTTCCAAGTGGCAATAATATAAAACACCATTCAGATAAATTTTTGAAGTAAATGGGAACAGAGCTCCAATTTACTAACAGGGCCCCAGTTACTACTAAATGAGAATCTGTGCTATGTGAAAAGAAATGATGAAAATGGTCACTGAGCAACACTGAGCATTATTGTGTTTGGGAGAGCTTCCCTCTGGACTGTTTCCATCTTTCTTTTGTGTAGTCAGTGACCAGGGCACTCTCTCAAAAAGATGAAACCAGAAATGGATCACTGGCCAGACATTCCCATTTCTCCACTCTGGTAGCATGACAAGTGCATCTGGCATCTGTGAACCCTTCTTCCTTCAGGGATTTGGGACTACTGAGCTGACTGCAGTTTTTTCAGAATGGCTTTTTCAGAACAAAGCACTCTCTTTTTCAAAGGTGCACACATGCAGAGCAGAGAGTTAAAAATAAAAAACCTTCTTTGAATATTCCCTTCCTCCTTCAAAGTAAATTTTCCTTGAAGTTTTGATATATTCCAGTGAGTCCAGAACATGCAATCTGCTCTCTTCAGTTTATGTACCCCTTTCTTTATCAGAGACTCTTACCCAGCTGCTCGTAACAACTGATTATTCATCTTCATTCTCAGTAAACTCTGGCATCTTTAAGGTTTCATTATCTCCACTGAAACTAGATCTAGCCTGTGTGTTGGGTTTGGGGGCGGGGGGGTGTGTGTGTTGGCAGCAGGGGAGGGCCCATCGGGGTGGCTCTTGTGAGAAGCTGCTGTAAGCTCCCCCAGCTCCAAAATCTAGCCCAGCCTCTGGCCAAGGGTGAGCCCATTACACAGAACCTCTGTGGTTGGAAAAGACCTGTAAGATCACCAAGTTCAACAATGCAGCCAGGAGAAAGAAAAAATCCACAACCAAGAAAAAAAGCCCACCATGAAACCACACAGCCCACAAAACCAATAAGATAATTCAAGAAGGGGAGAAGGAAACAGCTATAAAACCTGCAGGGCGGAGGTGAGAGCAATACTTGACCAGAGACGTTGAGGCCAGTGAGGTAGGAGGTGCCTGAGCACCTGCAGCCTGTGGTGAGGTGGCAGCAGTCCTCCTGCAGCCCATGGAGAAGCACGGTGGAGCAGCCTGTGAAGCTCCACAGTGGAGCAGATGTGTACCTGCAGCCACAGAGGACCCCGTGCTAGGAGAGCTGACTGTTCCTGAAGCAGACCCTGACTCTGTGGGAAGCCTGTGCTGGAGCAGTCGGTTCCTGAGGGAATGCATTTCGTGGGAAGGACTCATGTTTGGTAACTTAACAAAGGGATGTCTCTCAGGGGAGGGACCCCATGATGGAGCAGGGGAAATGTGTGAGGGGTCCTGCCCCTGAGGAGGAAAGAGCAGCAGTGACAAACTGTGACAAAGTGACCATAACCCCCATTCCCTGTCCCCCTGCAGTTAGAGAAATTAGGAGCAAAGTGTTTTGGGCCCTGGAAGTAGGGAGGGGTGGGGTAAGGTATTTAAGATCTGATTTTGCTTTCTTGTTCTCCTGATCTGATTTGATCAATGACAAATTAAATTGATTTTATCACCAAGTTGAGTAAGTTTTGCCCATGACCGTAATTGGTGAGTGAACCCTCCCTGTCCTTATCTCAACCCATGAGCTTTTAGTTGGGATTTCTCCTTCCCACCCCACCACATTGCAGGGCAGTGAGTGGGGAGTGAGTGACTAGCCCTGGGATTCTTTGTTGCTGGCTGGGGCTAAACCATAACATCTGGTACATTTCCCAGCCTAGCTAAACCACTCCTCATTAGCTAACCTCTCCAGAAAGAAACTCCGTAAGGTAATACTGTATCTTTTCCATCTCCCATAGCTTTTCACATTCACCTAGTTTTACCTCTTAAAACCTTTAACTCTGTCTATGCAGGCAAGATAATCTCTGCCTGTAAATGGAGGTTTACAGGATATTGATAAGCAATCAGATCAGTATCTTTTCATTCTCTGCCAAGTGGCATTAATATAAAACACCATTCAGATAAATTTTTGAAGTAAATGGGAACAGAGCTCCAATTTACTAACAGGGCCCCAGTTACTACTAAATGAGAATCTGTGCTATGTGAAAAGAAATGATGAGGAAGTATCCAGAAGAATGCCATTTCCTATGTTCTCAGGAAACTAGATGGCAATACGTATGCGTGTATAATCCCCCTCTAATTCATCTCAGTGGGGAGCGCACTTATTTAAGATGTGGAAGACTCAGGTTAAATTTCTTTCCTGGAAGAGGTTTGAAACCCATGCTAGTACCCTTCAAAAAATTTCTGCTGAGGAAAAGCATAAGATTCTGATAACAGAGATTAGGACATCTTAGCACGTGAATACTTACATCTATGTCTTTGTTCCAGTTCATGTTGAATTAACAATGCATGCAAAATGGGGGTCTGGGAAATGAGAGTTCAGGTCCGTCCAAGCACAGGAAGAAACTGAGCCAGGTTTTTTGCATTTTGAGAGTGTTCTCTAACCACTGTTTTGTGGGGCAAAAGGCTGTTGGTTACTTTCAGCTTTATGAATATCAGCTGTTGGAAAATCAATTACTAGCAGAGTTCTAATTGTAATACAGAGATCATGATGGGCCACAGTGCTAAGATCTAAATTTCATTTTGTCAAAG
>NW_009953761.1:6012682-6030553 GCF_000747805.2 Chaetura pelagica | reverse complement strand
AGTTCAGTTTTCACTTGAAAATAATGGATGTATTCCTGAACAGGAATGTGAGATTTGGCATTATACATAATGATGACTTTTGTCTTGTGATGCTGATAGTAAAACTGCTGCTGCTGCTAATTTACAGATTTCCTCTGAATTCTATTTTTTTAAAAAATGATACTCTAAAACTAAATGAGAATATTTGCCAATCTCACTGATAAATTTTCATTCAGAATCCTCATGTGAGCTAACTATGTAACCAATGGCCTTTTGTAAGTAAAATATTAATATATGGAATTATATTTAGAAAGGGCATATCTTTTAACATGATCAAACACAGAGCTTAGTCACATTAATATAAATGAAAATCTGATTGCATTGCTGTTTGCAGTCACATAGTGCACTGCACTGATAACAGACACGCTAGTGCACACACTATATGTTATGCAGGAAAAGGAAGGATTTGGCTTTGTGAGTCTTTGTTGCTGAATTTGTTAAGAAATACAGAGACTTTGGTTTGTAATGTCTTTTTTTTTGTTGTTGTTTTCAGTGCAAAGTCTTAAAAAGTTGTGGAAACTCTTGAGAGGTATACAGAGAAGATGAAGAGATGTATTTCTTCCCTATATGTACCCAGAGTCTTTGGGTTAAAAGAATCAAAAGAAACCTTTATTTTCCTTTAAAAAGTCCTCTGTGCAGTGGATGGTTAGTTGTTATCTCCATAGATCTTGGGTGGGCATTTTTTCCATAACTGTAGCAAAGACATGCATACAGGAAGGAAAAAAAAAAAGTGCTCAGAACTAATTGCTGATAATAATTTTCAGTAACAGATGATTTTTCCCCTTTCAACATTTAAGGGTGCTAAGCATTTGATATAATTTAGTTGATGAACACTTGCTTTATATACTTTTTCAAAAAAATGAAAGCATTTCCACAGACAGCTGTAAGAAAGCTAAAATATTTTTGGATATTTACCGTACATAATTATCAATATGTTTATCTTGTAGTCCTTAAAGTCTGATCTTTCTCGAAAAAGATCTTGTACTCTGTTCTGCCTAGTTTAGATTTCCAAAAATTGCCAGATTTAGAAGCTAAATCAATTTCAAAACTGGCAGACATTTTGAATCGTTAGGTTCTTTGACAGTTAATGTTGTTCTGTTCTGGAATTAGTTCTGGGAACAGTATTCAGAAGTACAAATCAATGCTACTGTTATAAGAGATTTTTGCTGTGACCTGCAGGAGCAAACTGAAAAGCTTGAAAAGTAACGTAAACACTAACTAACCTACTCTGCTTGCTTGCCAGAAACTATGGATTTTATCAGTTAGCATGCCTGGTTCAAGACTTCTCAGTTCTGCAGGTAAAGTTGAATTTTGCCATCTTTGGGTTCTCAAAAAAATACCTGAAAAAAATGTTTCTGGGAAAGGACATGGCCTAAGATGCTACAGTTTATACACTCGCTTCTTTTCAAGAGCACACACAAAAGTTCCAGCTGATGGACTCAAATATAGAGGAACAAAAAGAGGCGCGAGAAGCAATGCACAGCAGTGGGCTCCTCATCATCCCAATCCTGGTTCATGCCATACTTCTGCTAGCCACTTCCTCAGCTAGTTCTCACCAAAACATCACTCTGATGGAAAGATTTAGAGACCCCATCAGCAGTACTTAACATCAGTACTAGATCCTGTACTGAAGGAGCAAGCAAGAGAGTGAGAGGCAGTCTCTGCACATCTCAATTTGTTTTGCCACACCGCCTTAGTTGCTCCTCACACCTCGGGGCTGGCAGGAGGTAGAGGAGAAGGTGCACACAGGACTAGGCATGATATAGGGAAGCTTATGTAGTCCCACCATGAGGAAGGCAGGCTGATGAGAGAAGAATGTGGTGACTCCCAGGTCCATCAGGGTAGTCCACGTGATCTCCTTGAGCTGCCAGATTAGACAACCACCTACGTAGCTATAGCCTGGTCTAACAACTCTATAGGAAATCGACATGTGGAGAGCAACCACAGAGCTCCCACATATAGGTCAGCCTGTTATGCTGCACCAGTGAATAGAATCTTAAAAACTGAAGCTTTGTCCTCAAGCAGAAAATTAAACATTGTCACCTGAAAAATACCTAAATTCTTGTGTTTGATGATGCACGTTGAATTCTGCTTTCATGCTGGAATGCAACCAGCTTTGCCAGCCCCTGACAGAAAGGAAGCCTTGGATATTAATCTCCATTTTTATTTTTAGGTAATATTTTTAGACTAGGGTCACCTAAATAAGGGGATATTAATACTTGAAAAATGCAAGTTTACATGCAAACTTAGTTGTATTTTCTCACTCTTCTCTCTAAAATAGGTGAACTGGTCATTTCACAGCAGTAATTTTTACTTGTCAGGGCAGATACCGGGATGAAATAGCGTTCAATATAAAAAGAAGGGATGCAAAATGTCTGGGTATTACAGTAAATTAACACTTCAGCTTAAAAATGGAATTATCTAAGAAAAAAACAACATTCAAAATATGTAAATTGATGGATTCCCATACTGACAAGAATATGCTATGAGCTGTGCTGCTCAGCATATGTCAATTAATGAGAAGTTGTAACTACTCTTGCCTTTCTTCCTAAGGACTGAATTTGGATCTTTAACCAATAGAGGAATTTTTCCTGATTTTACTTATAGAAAAACTGCCTTTTGTGAGAACCATGTATCTTGGAACAGTACTTGTAGTATCAGCCTGGAAGAAATGTCTAACAAAAGAGACAAAATCTCATTAAATAAATAAATAAAAATAAATAAATAAACGGAGAAGTAATAAATAAATAAATATGACAAGGTTAATTTTTAATCTACTAGCTGGAAAGGAAATTAAAAATTTACCCTTTGCAGTCAGATGCTTGATGTGACCCTGAGAATAGTGTTGTTTGGTACCAGTCACTGAGAGATTTGGTTCTGTCCTCAGATTTTGGAGTGGCAAAAATGACCTTGCTCTTAATTTATCATAGATACTGGACTGTGAATAACATTAGTGTATTCACCTGTAAGAACATACTCACATGATATGGAGCTATCAGGCACAAGATGGAAATGATACCCAACTAAAGCTTTATAAATGCAAATTTTGTCTCTGGTTGCATCACGTTCATGTTCAGAAGCACATGATATTTTTACTAGAGACTATAAGAGCAAAATCAAGCTGTTCTTTACAACCTGCATTGAATTATCTTTTTAGATGTGTGAATTTCAGCATCCTGCAATCTTTGTAACCTTTTGCTGATGTACTGGAGGGAAATACGATCATGTAGCAGCCTGGTAAAAATAAAAACCAGGTAGCATTCTTTCTTAACACTTTCAGGGGCTGCTAAGAAAACACTAAGGACTGCATTTATTGCCTGAAGCTAGAAGTCCTCAAGGAAATCCATGTAACTGAACAGCATAACTAAGCATAAAACCTTACGAATCCCAGAAAGGTATAAGAATACACCACCGAAATAAATAACTTACTGACTAAAAATAAAAAAAAGCCACCTACTCACTAAGGTTACAAGAACACCTGGGATCATTCTAAAGCAGGACTTTACAAAATGCTTCAAAAATTGTATGAAAATCATGGGTGATTTAAATTTACTGTCTGTAAACAACTCATTTACATGGAAAGAAGAAACAAGTTTTAGTAATCCTGAGACAGCTGGCGATATTTCTTAAAGCTAGGCTGAAGATTACAATTTTTCAATTAATCATTATTACTTGCTGTGCTTTATCAGATATAAGACTGAATTGTTTGTTTAATTCCAAAGATAAATACTAAGGTGCTTTATAGACAAATGCAAAAAGACAGGAAACCTACTCTAAAGAACTTGCATTTGGTTTATTTATGTATAGTTAAAAAACAAAAGCCCAAAAAAGTGTATCACTGCATTGAAGTTATTCACAGGGAGGGGGTAGGAGAGAAAAATATGTTTCTTCTGTTAAGCCCAAGAGGGCTGTCAGCTGTTAAGACTCTGAGATATGTATTTGCTTTGAAGGTACAGCAAATAGAGGAAGAAATCCAGACAAGGGACAATCTAAATAGCTAGAACAAATGAAACAATTGAAATAAATATCCCCTAGAGGACTCAAGTTTTCACAGCTACTCCAGACACACTGACACTTCTGATTATAATGAATTTCAAGACAGTGCTGACTTTTCTTACTAGAGTTTGCAAAAGCAAAATAGAATAATAGCAGACTCTTGCACTGTTTGCATCTGAACAGGGCCTGGTAAAATGGGAGTACTTGACGAAAGCTTCTATTCTGTGGTCTTGTGTACTCTCAAGGAAAGGAAGGACAATAACTACTGGAAGTGCTTCCTATCTTCGCACTAACTGAAAACTTTTCAGCTGAGATTTCATGAAACATTTTGGGCACATTCCCATCAAAATGACCTTTTTGTTGCTATAGAACAGTTTTTGCTAATGCCGGAGGTTTAATTTTTAGCCTGCATTCCTCAGGTTATGAGGTGTTTAGGATCAAAATGCATAAATATGCACACAAAACTTTCTGTCCTTACCCTTACAATTTTTTAATATAGAGATGTACTTCAGCAAAATCTTACTTACAAATTAAGTGACTAAGAAGGATCTCCATTACTGTCCCTTCTCCTCCAAGGGAAAAGCTACAGGTATTACTCAACAATAAGATGACACCAAGCTGGGTGGTGCTGTTGATATGTCAGAGGGATGGGATGCCATCCAGAGGGACCAGAACAAGCTGGAAGAAGTGGTCCCAGGTGAACCTCAGGAGGTTCAACAAGTCCAAGTATGGGGTCCTGCACTTAGGCTGAGGCAACCAAAGAAAAGAATATAGGCTGGGGGAAGACATGCTAGAGAGCAGCCCTATGGAAAAAGACCTGGGGGTACTAGTGGATCAAAAGCTGAACATGAGCCACCAATGAACATGAGCCACCAAAGGCCAACTGCATCCTGGACTGCATCCAAAGGAGTGTGGTCAGCAGGTCAAGAGGGTGATTCTGCCCACCTACTCTGCCCTCATGAGACCTCACATGGTTTACTGCATCCAGCTCTGGAGCCCCCAATATAAGAAGGCTATGGACTTGTTGGCGTGTGTCCAGTGGAGGGTAATGGAAATGTTCTGAAGGCTCGAGCACCTCTCTTATGAGAACAGGCTGAGAGAGTTGGTGTTGTTCAGCCTGAAGAAGAGAAGATTCTGGGGGGACCTCATAGCAACCTTCCAATACCTGAAAGGAGCCTATAAGAAGGCTGGGGAAGATCTATTCACTAGGGCATGTAAAAATAGAACAAGAGGTAATGGTTTCAAGCTACAGAAGGGTAGATTTAGGTTGGACATTAGGAAAAAATTCTTTGATATGAGGGTGGTGGATCAGTGGAACAGGTTGCCTAGAGTGGTCATGGGACTCCCATCCCTGGAGACATTCAAGGTCAGGCTTGATGGGACTGTGAACAATCTGTTCTAGTGTGAGATGTCCCTGCTTATTGTAGGAGGGGTGGACTAGATGAGGACTAGATGACCTTTAGAGGTCCCATCAAACCCAAGACATTCTGTCATTCTATGAATAATGTAGTTCTGTAGTGAAAAAAGCATTTTAGGAATGTTCCAACTGTCAAAAATTTCAGCTGAATTGGATCAAATAGCTCAATCAGAAGATCAAATGACTTTGGAAACCAGACTTCTTTACCTCTGCTGCTGATAAAGCTACTTTTTTCCTTCCTTGCTTTGAAACACAGTGGTTTACGAGTCTTCTTGGATCTCTAGTCTGCCTTATTTTTAGAATTCAGGGCATATAGCTGATAACTGAACACCTTTGATAAATTCTAGGGGTACACAAGTAAAAGAGTGCAAGATTTTATGTTAATTAATATGAAATCACTAGTCACATTCTGTGAGACATTGCTACTGACAGAAATTATTCTAGGTGGTGATATTCAATTGACAATTTAATGTTAATACTGTAAATACTACTTTACACCTTTCAAATATGACAGTGAAAAGTCAATATGGCCTGTGAACTTGGGGGACAGCCTATGGACTTACTCTTACAAGTGGTGACCTATACCTAGAAGGCACATGAAATCCACATATTTGAATTCATCCCTGCAGAAGCAATATGCCTGTTTGGTTAATAGCTAGATGACTCCACGGGTACACACAAACATGCACACTTATATGCTCAACACTGTAGATTGTTGGAAAAGGTTTTGGTTGATACATTATAATTACTTCTTCAAAGTAATGCAACTATATCAAAGGTAATTTTTCAAAAATAGACATGCTACAGTGAAAACAATACAAGATTAATAGCTTCCCTCTGTTGCCAACCTCTCCCAACACCATGCAGATATAATGAAAAAGCCTCTGATAAAACAGGCTAAGACTAATTTATTTATCCTCTGCCCTGATGTGAAATCCCTTTTGTTTGATAAAGTCTTTTTTTCTCTCTAATGTTCTGTAAACTCTAAAAATGAAGAATTAATTCATGAAGCCTAATTAAGATCTTCCAGTTAAAATATCTGTCTTTTTCAGTCTTCCAAGAATTACTGTAGGTATAATTTTCATTTGTGTTGGAGTAATGCAGCCCTGCAGAAAGGGGCTTGGGGGTACTAGTGGATGAAGAGTTGGACATGAGCAAACAATGTGCACTCACAGCCCAGAGGGTCAACTGCATCCTGGACTGCATCAAAAGAAGTGTAACCAGCAGGTCAAGGGATATGATTCTATCCCTCTGCTCTCGTAAGGCCCCACTTGGAGTACTGTGTCCAGTTCTGGAGCCCCCAATATAAGAAGGGCATGGACCTGTTGGAACTACTCCAGAGAAGGGCCAGAAAAATGATCAGAGGGCTGGAGTACCTGTCCTCTGAAAACAGGCTGCGTGAGTTGGGGTTGTTCAGGCTGGAGAGGAGAAAGGTCTGTGGAGACATTATAGCAGCCTTACAGTACCTGAAGAGCCTGCAGGAAAGCTGGGGAGGGACTGTTTGCAAGGGTGTGTAGCAATAGGATGAGGGGCAATGGTCTTAAACTAGAACAGGGAAGACTGAGATTGGATATCGGGAAGAAGTTCTTTACGATGAGGTTGGTGAAGCACTGGAACAGATCACCCAGAGAGGTGGTGGAGGACCTGTTGCTGGAGACATATTCAAGGTCAGGCTTGACCAGGCTCTGAGAAACCTGATGTAGTCAAAAGGTCCCCGTGCACTGCAGGGGGGCTAGATTAGATGACCCTTCTTCCAACCCCACACATTCTATGAGTCTATGAACACCAAAGGAATCTCCCTGTTGAACGAAAGCTAGTAGGAGGGCAGAGGATAATCTTAATTCTCTAACTACCAAATGCCCTGACTCACTTCTGTGATTCCTACAGTGTGTGTGCAGAGCTGCAAACAGCAAGCCGAAGTCACAACAGCTAAGTCAGAAAGAGAGAATCACTCAGTGACTTCTTCCCTAAACCTCCTCCGTGAAGGGAGAAAGAGGTTCCCACCCAACAAAGGTGATAGCTGATGACTTGAGAAAGGGGATGGCTCAAGAGGGACAGAGACACCTTATCTGTACATCTTAGGGTCATCTTTACAAATAATGACTTTTGACTGAAGGCTAGCTAGGTATATACTTAGTAGCTTTATGCATTTGACTTTAAACTTTAACTAGTTGACCCTCACAAACAGAAATTCACCTCCATGCTGCAAAGTTACCTTAATAAATGCCAATACTTTACCCAGACTATTCATATACAGTATGTATTTTATGTCCCACTCATAGTGTTCCTTGAACTCGCCATAAAAATAACTTTCCTATGAGGAAAAGGAAACTAATCAATGGCTTCCTAGCAAAACAAGGCTGTGTCAATAAATGAAATGGAATATTAGCCAGTGTGGTACACAGGCTTTCACAAAAAAAAAACCAACAGTCAAAAGACTGGCAGCTGCTGACACCAAAACAAGAATAGGACACTTCCACCTCAGCTGAGCTTACCTCTGTAATTTGCACTTCAAGAGACCCTTTTATCTAAACACCACAAAACATCTGAAAAACATTACATTTGTCAATCAAAAGCTTCCAAGATATTATTTTCTTAGTAACCTGAGAGGAAACTGAGGCGCAATATGGTTAATCAAAGTTTTCACAGGAAAAAGACAACAGAAAAACCAACAAAACCATAGAAAAACCCCAAACACTAGAGAAATGGAAACATGGTCTTAAGTAACTGACTTCCAGTCCTGTACTTTAATCATCAGCCAAAAAGTTCCTCTGTAAATGAGATATATTTGTCTTCCTAATGAGCTGACAAAGTGCAGCAACTCTGATTATCACAGCACAACAATTACTTTTGAGTTATGTTGGCATTTCTGCATAGCTGCTAAGACTAGAAGATACATGGGAAGCCAAGCTAACACTATAGCAACCTCTCTTGCACCCTGCTATCACACGTTAGAGACTAAGCAAGGTGTTGAGCTAATGGGGCCTATGGACATTAACATCAGTTTCTCCTACTATTGCTTTGTTTTTGAACTCCAAATTCCAACTCCGAGAGATGTATATATCCATGAAGGAAAAACAGAGGAGGCTGATAATGTCAGGAGTCTCCCTCCCCCTTTCATCAAGAAACCTTCATAGAAAATATCTTCATGAGGGTTTTGCAGTCCTGGACCAATTTGGCCAGAATAGGAACCTTAGCAGGTGTAAGCACCCTGTGAGTGCTTCTGCACTGTGGACAAAACTCCTCTGTAACAAGCTGCTGCTGGGAAAAAAGGGTTAGTTAGCATGTTTCTGTGAACCAAGTGCTTGTATGTTCTTGAAGCAAGCAAAGCATCTTGGACAGGTTCCCACACAGTCTCTCTTCTTGGATACAATCCTCTATCATTAGGTTGAGCTCAAAAAGATGAAAATAATATCTAATTATTTGGGCAAAACTGAAGATACTTGTCACCATACTGCAATCAATGGTCAGAGAGCAGACAGAGATTCATATGAAGATTTAAGGTCACTGATGTCTTGTGTCTTTGCTTTGCTTCTTTCAGAAAGCTATTTCAAAATGCAGACATTACAGGGTTTTTGAAAAATCCTGGAGTCTGAAGTGACTGCTGTGAAGTTGCACGACTGAGATAGTGTAATCCTCCATTACATTCTATCATTTTTAGATTATTTTAATCTCTGTTGAATCCTGAAAGTATCTTATTGAGGAAAAGCACAGAAATCAACTTTGTTATTAGAAAAAGATAACTTATTGATGGTAACGTCTCTCTGACTTCAAGGAGGCGTGCTCAGGATCTGTCCTCATTCCAGAAAGGATCATGGTAAATATATACTTTACACAGGCATATGTTGTGACCTGTGAATATCTAACTTACTAGCTATGTAAAAAACTGAGAGTACAATCAACATCTCTGTAAGGAGTTTTGATCTGAGTCAGTAATTCTGACACATAGGAATAAGTAAGGGAGAAAATGTGCGACTGACACAATGTGAAGGGGTTGTATAATCGATAACATCCTCTGTGACCAAAAGCATTGCAACCCCCTTTGCCTTCCCACCTTCAGTAAAATCAGGACTGAAGTAACAAAAAAAAGGAATTAAGATTTGTAGACAGTCCTGATGCAGCTTTTGTAACCTAGCCTTTAATCTCCTTACTCCCAGACCCACTCAGTTTTTCAGCAAGGCCTTTCCAACATAGAGCACTTGAAGCAAGTTTTCATACCCCAGCTCCTACCTTGTCCCTCTGTTTCTGCATCCGTGTCTCTCCTTGCAGGGAGATGGGGAGGATCAGGGGTACTCACTCCTCGCTTATGTTGGAGGCTAAGTCAAGGAGAGGTAACAGTTTTCTGCCATGTTTCCCAACTGCAGGAGTCTGAAAGACAGTCTGGCTCTCAGTCAGTCTTGGCAGGAAAGAAGAAAAACTTGCACTTAGTAGCTGAGGGAGAAGGGAGGTCTTGTTTAGCCCCGGTTTCAAGTTTGATGATCTCAGGCTTTAAAAAGGCAGGAGTAGTCTGGAAACTTTCCAATCAAACGCTGTCTCAGGATTATTGTGCCTCACTCTACATCTGTCATTCCCTACATCTTTGCCTGCCCAGAAGTCCTGGTGTGGGACAAAACAACTCCTCTCTGTTTTTTTTACCAATGTTTTTTACCAATATGGGTAATTTTAACAATCCTAGTAATAAAAGAAAGCCTTATTTCATCCTAGCCAATAGAACCATGTTTGTGACAACTCAACACTGGCAGGAAGGGACACTGGAGGGTTAGCTGTATCCAAATGTGAATGACATTTTTAATCTAAATAGTATCAGAATGTATTAACAAAGATTTCAGAAGGGAACACTGAGAGCTGCAGTGTTAAAAAGTCAGGTGAAAATCTGAACTGAACCTTTCTTTTCCTTCATCTTAAATTCAGAGATGACCTGCCTGTCAGTACACAGTCTGTATTTGTCCACCACTGTCCAGGCAAGAACAGCTCTAATGCCTGCTAATCAAATAATCTCTGTTAACTTTTGCCCATCTTTGCCCTCATTAGCCTAATGAGATGATTGTAGACTGATGATGGGGATAGGAAAAAGAGCCTTCCCTTGGTCAGAGGCAATGTTTGTACAAGCAACTATAAAAAGTCAGGCTGGCAGTCTCACAGAGAGAACATTTTCAGTTCATTTTGCAGGCACTATGTTGAAGCCGGAGCAATATCTTCTGTTTCTGTCACTGCTGTATGGATGTAGGCACTTGCATAATACTAGTTTCTTCCAAGAAAAGAGGACAGAAAAGGAAATGTTCTGAACAAGCATTTATCAGAAACAATAAATGTGCTGTGATGCAGGTTGTGAACTGTCAGACTTTTATAGTGGGAGAGCTGTCTGAGCAGATGTAAACAATAGCGTATGTATAAAATACAGGTGTGCTAAATCAATGGGCATTAGACTGTTGTAGACCCATTTGGATTTCTTTTAAGTATGAGTAGCTGGGTTGAGAAACTCACTTTCTAGATGTGTGGCATAAGCATACAGTCAGTGTTGTGGATGGAGGAAAATATTGATACTTCATAAGTATAATAGCTCTTTAATATTTTCCATGAGCTAATTACATTTTGCTTTCATTTTTACGGTTGACTCGGGGTTTTTTAATGCTTGGGTTTTTTTCTGTGATGTTTTTGGCTGGGTTTGTTTTGTTGTGTTTTTTTTTCTCTGTCATGTGAACCTTTTTATTGTATTACTACATTTTATACTGTATTGTATTATGAATAAAAAATGGCATATAAAATGGCATTTGAGACACCAGAAGAGCAAAGTAGGACAAACTGTCCTATTTAAAAAGCAACCATTTTGCCTCACAGAAGAGTTACAATTAATATCGGGGTGGCAGTCTCCTGTTGAGAAATGCTCCACTATCCCAGGTACTATACAGAATGAAAATACAGCACTGCTTCTGTCCCAAATATCTCAGGAGAGAGCTTAAACAACACATTAGACACACATATTTTAAATTAAAGCATTTCAGAAATCAAAAGGCAAAAAACTCATGCTATTTTATATAGCAAAAAATCCAATTTGCTTTCTAATTCAACAGTTAAGCTTCCAAAGCCAAAAGCATTATGTGACTGTACAAGTGCATGAGATTAGAATTTCAAGAACTTCAGACTTTTAAAGTTCTTGAATGTTGCTTGGTTTAAACTAGACAAAGTGACCTAACACAATAGACAAAGTGAAAAACAAGTCTTCTGTAAATATCTGATATGCTTTTCCATCAAACATGTCAAAGTCTGTTTTAATGTACTTGAGCCAGATTAATACCCAAATGAATCCACTTTTCCATTAACAGGCATGAAATGTAAAAGACATCAGGTTTTCAGAATTGGTCTATGGAAAGGGAAATAAATCAGAAATTAACTTTAAGAAAAAGCATCATTTTGACAAAAGTGCATTACAATTAGCATTAACTGTATTGATTGGTCCATAATACTGCACCATTTACCAATGCAATTTAAAAACATCTGCTGTTCTCTAACTGCTTATTTAGGTGGAAGTTTATGAGTTTTCTATGCTAACAAGCTCTCTTTAAATAACTTTTTCTTGCAAGTTATTGAATGTAAGAAAAATACCTCTATCATATACTTAATGCCATGACCAGAAAACATCAACCACATGGCAATAATTAGGCTTTAAAGGAAAGAATATTGCAGGAGAAGGAAGTATTCTGAAAATTTCTAAATGTAACTAAATAATGAAACTATTTTAAGAATTTTTTTAAATGTTTCAAAAGTTATGTTATGTTCATATGTTCAAAGCTGTTATGTTCAGGTCTGATTAGAAAATTTCATACCATATGCATTGGTCTGTATAATTGAGCTTCATGAGGTTCAGGTCAGTAGTTACAGGTAGATCAATTTTCTCTATATGATGGTCTCTGCTTGAAAAAAGATCACAAGTTAAAAAGATAAATCATGATCTAAACAGAAGATAGCCTTTTTTTTTTTTTTCCTTCTGAAGAGAACAAACTACAGATAATAGGTGTGAGGAAATGATGGAGACTGCATTTTGCACAGCTGTATCTGTCAAGACATATTTTCAAAGTAATCACTTGATTTCATTTCTTGTAAAAGCATAAATTGAGAAACCACCCCCAAAGAAATCAGAGAATCCATCATAAAAACCAAATGGAATACAACATCCTCACATTCCTCTAATTTCTGTTCTTGCCCCTTGCTAGAGTGAACCATTTGTATTTCTTACCTTTTAAGAGGAAATTCACTACAACTGAGCAGACACAACACGGGAAAGAGAAGGAGGCTATCTAAATGAAAACAGAAGTTTGCATAAGGTCAAAATGGGAAAGAAATAGACAGGAGAAATTATTATTCAATGTGGAAACAAGTGTTCTGCATTTTACAGCATTTGTTTAGCCATTGGTTTCTAAAGCAACAGTGGTTAGTGTCCAGCTTTGTCCAAGGTAACAGACAGTGACTGCCTGAAGGAACCTTGGGTAAAAATTATGGATTTTTATATCCAGGAATATAATAAAGAAAAACTGATGAAGATAGATCTGAATATCAGCTTTTCCCAAAATTTTTGCATATATTAACATGAAAAACCAGCTACTTCATAAAGACCACCTAAAAATGAGAAATTAGAGATGTGTGAAAAATAAGAAAATGAAACTACAAATATGCTCACAAGTGAAAAGTGTCAAACTATTCCCAGTGTAATTTTATAAAGCTAAAACAAATACATGAAATTAGAAAGGCAATTTTAAAATATGGATGTCAAATATAATTCACATCTGAATATATTTCTGCAAGTTTACCAAACAGTAAGTGCAGTTTGGATAGCAGGATGATACTGTGGACACTTGGATAGCTGGATTAATATTTGTGTTTCAAAATCAATCGGACTGATGACATTTTGTAAACTGAGTTTCTTCTGTTTCTTAGGACAGTACTTAAAAAAACCCTGACTTTTCAATTTTTTAATTATATTTTTATTTTTAAATTAAATTTGTAATTGTTGTACCTTTGTAATTTCCTTAATCTTAGTTCAATATCCAACGAAGTGATTTGTATCTTTTAAATACACATATTCTGCGGCAGCGCAGAAGAGAGAGCGGCGGCAGCACCGGCAGCGGCCTCCGGAGAGGAGACACGTGACAGGCGCGAGGGCAGGCGGAGAGGCAGAGAGCTGCACGAGGGCAGGCAGGGAGCAGCGGGTGCCTTCTCATCCTAGGAAAAGCAGACTAGTAACTAGATTGATCATGGTCGCAACACGGCCAAGATTATATATTAGGAAGAAATTCTTCACCATGAGGGGCATGAGGCACTGAAACAAGTTGCCCAGAAAAGTTGTGAATGCCCCATCCCTGAAGTGTTCAAGGCCAGGCTGGACAGGACTTTGATCAACCTGGTCTACTGGGAGGTGTCCCTGCCCATGCAGGGAGGTTGGAACTATATGATATTTAAGATCCCTTCCAACCTAACTACTCTGATTTAATAATAATAATATGTCTAGGAGTGGGGATTAAGAACTTTACTCCATATTTTGTATTGGGCTTCTGACAACTTTGCCTTTCTATTTACATAAATCAGTAAAAAAACTCCCCTTTGAGCTGTTTTTGAAGACCTGCTAAGATTTTGCTAAGAACAGGCCTTTTAATTCTCATCAATTTCTCCTCTCTTTTCCAAAGAAAGGACCATGCTTTTACTTCTCTAGAACAGAGAATAGAGAAAGCAGCCTTCAAGACTTATTTTTTTTTTTTCCTTTTTTTTTTTTACATAGGGTCTAAACACTCCATGCAGATTTTGGGAGGTTTTCCCCCAAAATATATACATAGGACCTTTTCCAAGGGCTATTGAAAGGCCTTTAAAAGCTTCTTATTTTAATGATTTTACAGTGGAACCTAAAGAAAAGCAGTGCTGTAAGAAGAGCAAATATATGATTTGACTGAATAGAGAATTTCTAAAATAAAGAAAATACAGGAAAAAATAGAGATAGGTAAAGTGTTCTGGAGTAGAAGAACCAGAACAAGTTTCAATGTGGACTAAACTTGGAAGAATCTTTGAGTCAAAGAGAAGGCTAGACTGAGAAAACTGAGAACTGAAAGGATTGGAAAAGATAATATTATAACTCATGATTTCTTATCCATAGGTAAATCTGTAATGTTTAGAATAACCTCTTTTTGAAGACATACATAATAAAAACAAATGTGGTGGTAGAGAAACAGTTTTGAATTCCTGCAGATTTGCTGAGCTGTGAATTCAGAAAAGGTAAACCTCTGAAAGAGGGAATTTAAAAGCATTTTAAAATGCAACATTTAGATAAAACAAATAAACAAATAAATAAGTGGTTATAATAGAAAAATAAAAATAAAACAAAATATGGGATAATCTGAAATATTCTCTTCCATTTTTTTAAATTTGAACAACAGAAGCTGTTACCTGTCCTACCTTACTCCTAAACACTGAAACCCAGAAAGAAAAAACAAGGGACAAAAAAACCAAACCATTTTACACTCCTACAAAATTACACATATTTATATTTCAAAGAATCATTGCATTCTAATTATTCACAGTACTGCTATGACTTTTCACTCTACTTTGAATTTCTTCCCCTTAATAGCAAGTCTCCTTGCTTTCTCTTTTAATGTAGCAATACTACAGAATCTAAAAGAAGAAAGGTAAAGAAAGAGAGAAAGAAGGATAGACTGAGAGTGAAAAGCCTGACAACTGTGTAACAAACAAGAACATAGTAGAAAAAAAATGTATTGTACTGAAGCTGAAAATTCTTTTTGAAAAATGTCAGAAGACCAGGTAGATTATTAAGCAATACAGTAAGATAATTATTTGTTTGCCTTGTTTGTACAATATTAACTACCTAATTTGTAAGGCATGGTGATAGAATTTAAATGCTAATAAAATCTTAACTGAGCTGATGTAATCACAACAAAACAGATTTTATATGAGTACATATCCTGTGTGGAAGGAACAAAATACCCAGCAGGACCAGAACCCTGGACTTCCACAGGGCAAACTTTGGTCTCCTCAATCATCTATTAAGGGAAATCCCATGGGACAGGGTGCTAGAAAATAAAGGAGCTCAAGATAGCTGGTCAACATTCAAGGACCACTTCTTGCAAGCACAGGATCAGAGTGTCCCAATGGTTAGGAAATCTAGTAAGGGTGCTAGGAGACCTGCATGGTTAAAGAAGGAACTACTGGGCAAACTTAAGTGGAAAAGGAAAATCTACAGATCATGGAAGGAGGGGCTGGTCACGTGGGAGGAATATAGGACTGTTGTCAGAGGATGTAGGGAGGCAATTAGGAAAGCTAAGGCCTCCTTGGAACTTAACCTTGCAAGTCAGGTTAAGGATAATAGAAAGGGCTTTTTCAAATACATAGCTAGCAAAACTAGCAGTAGAGGCAATATTGGCCCATTGAGGAATGAGGTGGGAGCCCTGGTGACAGAGGATATAAAGAAGGCAGAGGTGCTGAATGCCTTCTTTGCCTCTGTCTTCACTCCTGCAGGGTCTCCCTATGAGCCCCAGATTCATATAGCCCCAGAAGAAGTCAAGATAGAGGAAGAGTTTGACATGGTAGATGAGGATTGGGTTAGGGATCAGTTGAGTAATCTGGACATCCATAAATCAATGGGTCCAGATGGAATGCACCCAAGGGTGCTGAGGGAGCTGGCGGAGGTCATTGCTAGGCCACTCTCCATCATCTTCAGTAAGTCATGGGCAACAGGTGAGGTGCCTGAGGACTGGAGGATAGCAAATGTCACTCCAGTCTACAAGAAGGGCAAGAAGGAGGACCCGGGTAACTATAGACCGGTCAGCCTCACCTCCATCCCTGGAAAGGTGATGGAACAACTTGTTCTTGTCACTATCTCCAGGCACATCAAGGACATGGGGGTCATCAAGAGCAGTCAGCATGGTTTTATCAAGGGTAAATCATGTTTGACTAACCTCATAGCCTTCTATGAGGAAATTACTAGGTGGATAGATGATGGTAGAGCGGTAGATGTGGTTTATCTTGATTTCAGTAAAGCATTTGACACCGTCTCCCACAGCATCCTTGTAGAAAAGTTGATCAGGTATGGGTTTGGTGATCAGGAAGTGAGGTGGATTAGGAACTGGTTGAAAGGAAGGAGTCAGAGAGTTGTAGTCAATGGGGCAGAATCTGGTTGGAGGTGTGTGACTAGTGGAGTCCCACAGGGGTCGGTACTGGGACCGGTGTTGTTCAACATCTTCATCAACGACCTGGATGAGGGTATAGAATGTACCCTCAGCAAGTTTGCTGATGACACTAAGCTGGGAGGAGTGGCTGACACACCAGAAGGCTGTGCTGCCATTCAGAGAGACTTAGATAGGTTGGAGAGTTGGGCGGGGAGAAACATGATGAAATTCAACAAGGGGAAGTGCAGAGTTTTACATTTGGGGAAGAACAACACCATGTCCCAGTACAGGTTGGGGGCTGAACTGCTGGAGAGTAGTGTAGGTGAAAGAGACCTGGGGGTCCTGGTAGACAGGAGGATGACCATGAGCCAGCAATGTGCCCTTGTGGCCAAGAAGGCCAATGGCATCCTGGGGTGCATTAGAAAGGGTGTGGTTAGTAGGTCAAGAGAGGTTCTCCTCCCCCTCTATTCTGCATTGGTGAGGCCACATCTGGAGTATTGTGTCCAGTTCTGGGCCCCTCAGTTCAAGAAGGACAGGGAACTGCTTGAAAGAGTCCAGCGCAGAGCTACGAAGATGATTAAGGGAGTGGAACATCTCCCTTATGAGGAAAGGCTGAGGGAGCTGTGTCTCTTTAGCTTGGAGAAAAGGAGACTGAGGGGTGACCTCATCAATGTTTACAAATATGTAAGGGGTGAGTGTCAGGGGGACGGAGTTAGGCTTTTCTCGGTGATGACCAGTGATAGGACAAGGGGTAATGGGTGTAAATTGGAGCATAGGAAGTTCAAGGTGAATATCCGAAAACATTTTTTTACTGTGAGAGTGACAGAGCACTGGAACAGACTGCCCAGGGAGGTTGTGGAGTCTCCCTCACTGGAGACATTCCAAACCCACCTGGATGTGTTCCTGTGTGATGTACTCTAGGTGACCCTGCTCTGGCAGGGGGGTTGGACTAGATGATCTCTCGAGGTCCCTTCCAGCCCCTAAGATTCTATGATTCTATGATTCTATGATAATCTGACCAGATTTATATCTTTCCAATGTATCAAAGCAGAAGCAAAAACCTAATCTTTTGTATTCCTGTAAGTGAGAGGACAAAAAAATTTCTTCTATATTTTAATGGGTATTTTTGGATTCACAGCCCTTCCTGTGGCATTCTGCATTTAGACTTCAGTGTCAAAGCAATGGCCACTTTACCAAAACTTGCCCTGATATTTATTTTTTAGAGTACAAACATCGTGATGACTTTAAACATCA
>NW_009953761.1:5998558-6012447 GCF_000747805.2 Chaetura pelagica | reverse complement strand
CAAATATCCCATTCTCATATCCAAAATGCGTGAGCAATATCTACTGGACAGTAACCTAAGGGCTCAGAGAATACATATGTTATCTAAGAGGACTTTACAGAAAGCTGCACACACCAGTCCTCTAAACTGGAACTAGATTGTAAATGCAGACTGTGACTTGCTGGAGAGCAAGAATGCAACAAGACTAGTGTTACTCCCTAGTTTGTGGTAAATTGGCTTGCTAGGCAAATGTGTGTTGGCATTAGCCACTGCAGCTGAAGCTTTTATGAGGGCTATAGAAGCTGGGAGCTGTCTCATGATTCACAAATAGTCTAAGAGGGAGATGTTTATTAGGGGAGGACTCAGTTTTTTGTTTAGTTGCTAAAAGTAGTGAACCTCAGTGGACACTGGGGACTAATCACTTTGGAAATAGTCCACATTGCAAAGCCACTTTATCTGATATTGGGCACTTAAAAAGAAAGTACAGCACTGAAAGATACCACTGGGACACTGATGATCTTTTTCTGAATGTAATGAGAAGTCAAAATGGGCATCCATCTCCTTCTAAACCCACATAGTACAGGTACCCTCTTTTATGATCACATGCTAAAAGTGAAATACATTTTTTGTTCTCTAGGCCTTTGTGATTTGGAACTTGCAGAAGAATATGCAGATCACAACAGCAGTCATCTCAGAGAAAGAGCCTGAATGATTTATATTGTTGTTTACATAATCTGAGAAACAGGGCAGGTTAGAAACATGAAAATAAACAAGACAGGAGGAGGGGGGGACAAACACCCAGAGAAAGAAAAGAGGGGGGAAAAAAAACGGAGCAGTAAAACTGAAGATGTACAGAGAAGAGGTGTTGGCATCCTCTGAATGTTCATGTGAAGAGGAATGCTGGTAATAAGCGTAGTCTGTAATGAGGGATCAGCTGGAAGAGCAGCACAGAATTTTTTCAACAATCCTTCATGAGGTGAGACTGGAGGGAAGGTCCAGAAAATACAAGTTCCAACACAATCTGGTAAAAGTCTGAATCCAATCTCTAGGTTGTTTGCATGTGGAAGCAATTTTACTTTCTATTATTAGTTCCAGAGAATTGAATCTTGCTTAACTCAATCTTTATCTAGGCAAAATCATTAAAGACTTGAAAGACCAATTTAGCCTAGGTAGAAACTGAGTGAGAGAATAATGATGTCGTTTTATGTTTTTTTACATCCTTTGACTAGTTAATACTTACTAGTATCTAATTTTCAGAAGGATTACGAATTGCACTGGTCATGCATTAGCAGAGATATGTGGGGATGTTATAGTGCAATCTATTTGCCCCATATGTGGCACAGAGATGTAGCAGCAGCTTTTCATATTCATGAGCACTGAGGTAACCCAAAAGTTAGAGGGGCAAAGAAGAGAACAATAGGTGAGAAGTTCTGGGATAATTAAGCAATAAAAAGTTTAATACAATAGAAAGATGGTTTTGCTGAGCAATGCACACACAAAACTAAGTAGTGGTGACAGTACAGGGCACTGTCTGATATTTTAGATCAAGCAGACTAAGAATGAGGATGTTTTCTCTCTAGATGACTGCTGAACCTTCTGAGACCACAATTAATGATTATTTCACTAAGCTCAGGTAGACTCCTACAATGGATTCCCTTTTATCCTTGAAAAATAAATGGACAGACAGCATTTACAAAGGTAGCAAAAAAATAATTGGCATGTCCTCTCATTTCTTCTTCCAGCTGAAAGATCCTTTAGAATAACTGAACTGCTTTTTTCATATAATACTGCATCTCTCTCTATACGTACACCCAGGTCAGACATCAAGCATTTACCACCCATTTTTAAAGGAAAATTTCCAGAGTTAAGAAATAAATGTAAATGCTAAGATATTTGGATAAAAAGTCATATCATTTTACCAATGCCCATCTCGTAAAAAAGCCTAAACTATTATCAGTAGAAAAGAAACATAAATATAAAAGCAGCAAAACTAATGTCATACCCAGCTGAGAACCCTGAGAGTACTGTTATACATTTTCTGTCTCTGTTTTAGAAACATTTCTTCCCTCTATAAAAGGTTTATAGGTTTTTTCACATGATTCATTTCTATCCTCTCCTCACTATTTGCTTCTCACTCATTTTTCTCACACCACATGGAAGCTAAGGTAGACTAAAATTTACAACAATTTATTTTCACTAAGACTAGAGAGGTTATTTGTTTGCTGATAGAACACCACTTACCAAGAGGATCTGTGGCATTCCTTTTTTTTTTTTTCACATTTCAGAGTGTTTTTTTCTAACAAAGGGCATTCTTAGGTGTTCACACTCCACTGACTTGGAATTGTATCCCTACCAAAATTACATTATGAGCTTGAAACAACAGAGCCTTTTGGATCATGGAAGTACAACACAGCAGAAGAAAGAACAATGCTAGTAGGAAATGCCAGGTGTGCTGTATGTTTATTGATTGAGAATCTGGATTTCTTTCTTATCCTTCAAATACTTTGAAGGATTTCACTCTTCAAAGTAGTTATACATGCTTTACCTATTAAATTGATCATTAGAAAAAATGTAACTAAGGAAGAACCTAAGGTCTGATGAACAATTGGGAAAATGGAGAAAAAAATCAAGTGTCTTCATACCTAGAATCTTTATAATTCAGTACCAGGTTATAAAGTGGGGAAAGCAAGTAGAAACTCTAAAAGTTAAAAGGTATTATGATATTTTCAGTTAGTCTATTAAAAAATATAAATTCAGATTCGAAATAAAGAGTATGAGCATAAAAAATAATTAAACATTTACTGTGACATCTTCAGATGGAAAAACACCTAAAAAAGACGTATTAGCACTGTATGAAATCTGAAGTGAATGTAACCTGCTGGGCCACTGATCCATGTAGTGTTGCTGGCAATTACATCATAAAACTCCCTCTGTGAAATGATTGTATCATCTCTGTTGGAGGCTTATGAAATATGACATCATCCTCAGAAAATGTATCATGCATAACCCTGATTATCAGACTGTTACAATGACATGCAAAAGAAATTCTGCAAAAAACCACTGCCTTCACTTTGTCTGTACATTTTCCCCCAAAATACACCAGGGCCAGAAACTGACATATACTTCAAGCAAATGAAAGAAAACAAACCTGGATCATATTCAGGCTCTATGCAAATTGTTTTAAATCACCTTGAAATACTCAATGAGCTTGTCTTTTTTTTTTTTTTTTTCCCCACTGAGCTAAATCAATAATTTTAATCAAAGTTGCCACATCTCCCTGCAAAACTTACCTCTTTTATAACCCTTGAATCATCACAGCTACGATGTTGCATCTGCATGCAAGCCAGGCATTTTGGCTCCTCCTGGATAAAAGACAGCAGATTGCTGGTATGTCCTTCCTACTACATCTCTAATTTATTTTGAAGTTCTATTTGATGAAGTAAAAAGCCCAGTTCCAACAACTTTAAATTAAGCTAAATGACTCTGTGTCCAACCATGTTTTTACTAGCAGAGAGTTCTATGATCTTTTCGAAGCTTGATTGAGATTATGTTTGTCTGAATTGGCATGCACAGTATCTGTAGAAAATTATTTTTGTTGTGATACAGCCATTACATAATTATTTAGATTTCTTACTTGCTTGAGTGGGCAAAAAACACAGCACAATAGGCATTCACTAAAGAATATGCAAGGAACAAATCCTCCACTGTTATAAATGCCATTGAACTATCCAGTCCAAATGAAACTTAGTTAAGAACATCTGAACACATAATATCCAGAATTTGACATACTAATTATAAATTGGACTGTATCCTTGTGTACCAGATAGTTCTAACCAATCTTGCCCTGATTATATAAGGTTAAAGCCCTTCTGACCCAACCAAGTCATTAATTAATTTAGTTCTGGCAGTATCAACTTGCCAAACTCTGGGGAGGGAGGGAATGAATAACTGAATTGGAAAAAGGAAAGTTCAAATCATAGAAGAAAAAAGAATCAAACAGGAAAGAGACAATAACTGCATTTAAAAAATCTTATTTGAATGCACAGAAGAGGGGAAATAAGGACAAACGAATTAAAGAAGATTTAAAAGATAATTAAATGGTAAGATAACTAACTAAATAATTAAAATGAGCAGACGAAAGATGAAACAATGCACAGTAGTATAGGGTATGGAAATATTTTGTATTTGCCAATTCATCCTCACAAGGTAGAGCTTGAAGAAAGGGTTGAGAAACAGTTGATTAAATTCACTGAATAGTTATGTTGCAAATTCGATGTATTGTGCAGCCTCATAAGAGCACAGAGCTAACTAGTCAGGGGACACAAACAGAATTAGGTATGAGAAGCTGGAGGGCTAACACTCACAAAGCCGATGTTAAGAAATGGAAATCCTTTTCAAATACTAACAGTTCACTCTTAGCATATGTCACATATCTAATGTATGTATCTCAAGTCTCCAAGACAGCAAGAGTGACATGCAGCAACCAACATATGCCTGGCACTTTTCAAGTACTGACATACTGAGTGAAACAGCAAGTACAAGGTGAAGAACAGCATGAGTGTATTAGCATCTTCCATTCTCCTGGAAGCAGAGAGAGAGACATTCTGTACTTGCCAAAGGCAATATCAGCTTTACACAGAGACTCTAAGGCACGCAGGATGTGTCCTACATGTGTTACTGGAGACACACACTGTATATGCAAAGCTGGATATCTAGCCAGCTACCAAAATACTTAATCAACCCTCCACCAGTACATATTTTATTTGTTCAAATGTGAAATTGTAGAGATGCTGGCCAAGTCATGAAGCCTAATTTTACAGTAATTGTGCCAAAGTACAGGTGGATGAACAACCTAACCACCTCACCTATAGAATGTCACTGGAGGAGATCCTGAGAGCTACAGACTACCAATTCTGTTAAATAAAATCAGACATACATGGAATGCTGCAAAAAGAGTCTGTAGCTTCTGTAAAGTGGAATATTGCCTCACTGATCTGCTGCTACTTGAACACATTGTTAGGAGGCACCTGGGCAAAGGGAATCTGTCTAGATTTTATATATATATATATTCAGAAGTCTTTGTCAAGAATTTACATCAGAAATTATGTCTGAAACACTGGAAGTTGTGGAAAGACTCTTTTATGGCCTGAAACCTGCTTTAAGAATAGGTGCTACAGAGAAGGTTTAATGGTAACTTTTCTAAATTAAGAAGAAATGTCAATAGAGGCTCCTAGAGATCAGCATGGGAATTATTTTTACCAATATCTTCGGCAATGTGCTGAAGAGACTGCAGTAAGCAAGGCCACCTAAGCCAAAAAAGGTTGGCAGGTGAGCTTCAGTGTAGGGACATGAAGTAATACATCTAGAAAAAAAAGAATCTAAACCATGTCTAGATGTTGTTGACTTCAGAACTGATAATAAAGCAAATTAAAGATCTTAAAATAGCAGAGTTGACAGTTCTCTGAATCACTGGCAGCCAAAAAAGCCTGCAAAATCTTGGTCTCCATGAGGATGAGTGTTGCCACAAGACAGAAAGGAAGGCTCTTTACAAAAGCTCTGTTGTGCACACATTAAGTAAGCCCTGTGTCACGTTCTGTTCTCTGCATCTCAAAGAAGGGTGTGGAGTAGTTGGAGACAGTACAGAAAAGGAGTTTAAATGGTCTAAGGTGAGAAGCAGCTGCTTTATAAGGAGTAGAGTCTGAGATTCTTCACATAGGAGAGGATAAGCAGATTTGCAAAATAATGAAGGCAATAAATAAGCTGAATGCAGATCTCCCATACTACTGGATGCTACTCCCATAATACTGGATTGAACTGTCAGAAGTGAGTAAAAGAAGGTATTTCTTTTATGCAGCAGGCAGCATTCTGACCACAGAAGCTATGGAAAAAGACAGTATCAGCAGGATTTAGAAGAGGCTAGATAAATTCATGGGCAGCATATCTGCTAAGAAGTACTAAAGGACTAGAGAGGGATGCACTCCTTAACAACTCTAAAACAACAGTTTTAGATGCCAAGGGAGTATAAGAGGAGGGATAGTAGAAAGAATACTGGTCAATGTACTCTCCCTATAAAGCATCCTCTTTTGCTACTATCAGAAACACAATACTGTCCTACACATCCTCTTGGCACCTAGGAGTTAGATAGAGCTCAGAGGGACCCTGCCTTGGAAGATAGGCATCAGAAATCTGAAGCCAAAAGCCAGAGCTCCAAAACCCCAGGCAGAGATGGCTAGGTTTCTTACACAGTCATATATGTACAAGTTGAAAAATGTCTAACAGAAATGGACAGAATTTAGTTAATTAAAACCAAATACAGTTAATGCTAGTGATGTCAAATGGTACCAGCACAGAACGAAGTTAAAACTTAGCATGGCTTTTAGACTGACACTGGCTCATGCATGTGTGATTAAGACCACAAATAAAACTACATTGCATCTGTTTATAAATGACCATGTAAGGTGTGTGCTGGAGGCAACTAGTAAGAGCAGTCCAATGCACAGAAAAGAACAAATATAATAATTGCACAAAGATGATCAAGGTCCAGTGCTCAGGCTTCCTCCTTGTCCCATTTTTGTTTAGCATACATCCACTGGCACTGGATTTTTTCATCAGACCCACTCAGATGGGGGCAGACAAAGGATTACTTTACTATTGTCACTACATTTAACCACAAAATTATGAGAGTGGTTCATATTGATGCATTGGAGACTGCTTCATCATAAGCTAAGCTGGGTCCTGCTAGCAGTGTCATGAGGGCAGATGGGAGCTCAGCATGGTTGTATCTCCTAGTTAGCTACCTGAGGTCTGAAAGCTCTAAGCTCTCTGTTGGTTTTTACTACAGGTTTTTTTTTGTAGCAGAGCTGGCAGCCTGCAGGAGTTGCACTGCATGTTTGTCTGCAGTGTGGGCACATCATAAAAACTGAAGCAGAAAAGGAGATTAAAACCACTGAGATCACTCACCATGTTTATAATTTATAATGTACCATTCCCTTTGCTCCCCACACACTTTCAAATGTAGATGGGAAGGGGAAAATACTTTGTTATTTTGGACAGGAGAGAAACTTTTCCCCTGAAGATTTTTGTTGGTGCTTTTCCTGGCACAAATTTGTGTTATGTTTGCTGGCAACTGATTTGCCAACAACTTGGAAGAGTCACATTTAGAAGAAATAGACTCACTCCCTCTCAAGAATAAGAGACATTGATTCCCAGCTTCATTATAATAATTCTCGTCTTATAGAACTGTAGCAGTAAAAACTAACTAGCTTAAATTCATACCAGTGCCTATATTCAAAAGGACTTGTATTATATTTCTATATATTTTAAGTCCCCTGTCTTGACATGGCAACTGCATCAATTTACAGACTGCAGAGTTCTATGATGTTCAAAGAAAACCTCCTATTTAATAGCAAAACAAAGGAAATTCAAGAAGCTGCTGTATATGGAAGACAAAACATTCATTTCTGGCAAGGAAAATCTCACTATGTGCAGGGAAATCAAAACAGTTTACAAGACATCTCCGAATTAATCGAGCTGCATAGAATAAGCCCATAGATAGGGGGCTCTCCAGGACAGAAGATAGAGAGCTTCGTTTTCTAGCAGACTCATAAATCTAACATGATCGTTTTGCACTCATATCACAAGCATGGTAGACCTTGTCTCTCTGTTCAGATGATAAATGGTGATAGATATGCTCCTTAATGCATTTATGAATATTTTTTTATTTAAAATACAGAATAATTTACCTGTAGATAGTGTAAATAAGACTGCAGTTTAACTTATTAACAGAACAACTATACCACATAACCAACAATCCTCTTTTTACCACAGTTTATAGAAGAGTCTCTCAATCTGCTTACAACATTTTTCTTATTAAACAACAAACTTTGCAACCTCTTGTACATGCAATTGTACTATTCTGTATTTTGCAGTGTGATGTCATGAACCCTAATGATGCTCTGTATTCTTGCAGAGGGTAACTGCAAATCTAGGACACTAAATGTTTAAAATAACTTTATTTCTCAGACTGCAGCAAATGCTCTTTGACCTTGTTTAGCTAAGGGTGCTATGACATGATAAAGAAAAGTGCAGCAGACAGGATCTCCCTGTTTGGCTTTGATTAGAGAATCTCCTCTAACATGCAGTGTTCTAAGTGTGCTGGCAGTGAGCTTCTCAGTGCCTGTAAGACACAGTAGCACCAAGTCTACTTCAGTTGAGCACACACCACCTCAACATCATCCTTTTGTCTTCCAAGTCACCAGATACTTGAACTTGATTATTTCATAAATGCTTCATTTATTTCTGTGCTGGCTACTATCCCATTTTTCCTGACTTGTAACTGTCCTATGTAATTGCTAACCCCTAAAAGCATCACTTCATTTTCCTTCACCATTATTTGTGTCTGTTTCCTCCCTCTCCCTTTTTTTCCTCTTCTCCTCTTAGCCAACATCACTGCACCTGCCTTTCTGCAGTCATTTTAACAGCCTAATGTATTCCTGTTCCTGTCCACTGAATGAACTTCCTCTTTGGTTATTCACCACACCCTGCCCCCTGCCCTACAACTTATTCTTCTTTGCCATAAATATTTGATATTGTCCTCACTCAACCCTCTTCTTAGCATATTGGCCTTTCTTACATACTCAAAGCCTTCTCCTCTGCCATTCCCTCACTGATGGCTATCTACACATTTCCTATGCCTGCTTTTCCTCTATGGTTCCCACCATGTCACATCAACTTCTTAAGATCGTGCTGTCTTTGTCTCCTTTGATTAATATTTCCTCTTCAACATTCCTTCCAGCTAATGTTTAAGCTTCCTGCTAATATGCCTGATGGGCATCTCCTTGCTTCTCTGCTCTCAAAACCTAACATATCTTATAAGCTCTGTAGGATCCAGGAAGATTCCAAGTATCCAGCAAGGTTGCTTGAATGGCTCATCAGGTGGGGCTGTGCCACACACCTATCTGAGTTGCAAGATGATATTCTCTGCAGCTGTCAAACTCTCACTCGTGTCATGCACAAGGAGGGTTTCTGGGCAGCAAACCAAGCTTCCCCATCTGGATATCCTTCCCACTAGTACTGACTTCTGATGAAACAGCAAGAAATTCCTCCATTCCTTAATCCAAGTGCTTGACTTTGCATTGCTCCTCCTGCTAAAGCATCAGAAAGGCACAGAGGGATTTGAGGGGAAAGAAACATTAGTCAACTCTGATGATGAAAAATCACTTTTTTGCAACTGATCTTAAAATGGTCTATTGCTGTACTTTTAAAAGGACAAATACTTGTGTGGCAAATTTATTAAAATGTATATAATCGTATGATACTCTTTTCTCCTTCCATCTAGCATGAGTGTGTCTCTCATACCATTCCATGGTAATTCTTCTGTTTTTATCTTGAAATCTGATTACTTTATCACATAGAAATTAATCTATCGTGTTTGCCTCCTGGTAATAGCTTTCCTATCCCTTTGTCTTCTAGGAAAAAATGTACTTTAATAACACAAGTAAAACATCAGATAGATAAGACAACAAAGAGCACTCACTGGAGGGAGCAAAAAACCCACCCCAAAACCTAGAGACAAGCAGTCAAACAGGAAAGAAAGCATTTAATACCTGGAGAACTGAGAAGAGCCAGGTTCACTTCACTACCTACAGCTTGGAGATAACTGCTTATGTATTATTCTATCCAGCAATTTATTTGTTAAATGGCTGTGTTGCAGAGTGGGGAGACATCTTACTAAGAACTTAATGAGGTAGAAAGATTGCTTAATACATTCAAAGGAATGTTTATTCAAAGGAAAAAGACATGAGAAAATCCATTTCCTGGCTAAGAATTTATTGGCTACTTAGAGACAGGAAACAGTTTAGGAAGGGATGAATTTTGCTTGCACTTTTCTTCCTAAAAAGCTCAACAGTTACAATGAAATGTTTTGATGGTATTCTGTGTTTGCAGAAAGTCCTGACTGCTGCCTTTATAGACAGATTTGTCCAATCACCGATTAGTTGCTACTTCTCTCTTGGTCTATCAAACATTACTTTGAAATATCTCCTTTTTGTTTGAAAAATCCAATTCCCTACCCATATAAAAACAGTGCTCCTATAAAGCCACTTCACATTTAAAGCTGTTTTTTTTAAAGTAAGACTTGAACAGCCAGCTACTGGGTTTTGGGATTGTTTGGTTTGAATTTTTTTTGAGGTGTACAATGCATAAAAGTTTGAGAAAATATATTAATTTGTTCAACAGATTTCTGAAAACTGTCCTTTATCACAGGTTACTGAGCTGACTGCCTGAAATGTGAACTATTTTTGAATTTGCTGTTAGAAGTTGTAGTTACAATTGTTTTTTTGCCATCCAGTGTAACAAAGTGCTTTCTATTCCCCAATAAAAGTGTTATCTCAGAGAAATGCTGCATTCTTGTTATTGTTGCAAGCAGATAGTGCAGGGATAATTCTGGATAGAATTACATCTGCTAGTAGGACCTGTACTGTTCCCTGTACAAATGTGCCTCCAATCAAAATAGAGAGGAAGCAGCTTTTCAGATGCATTTTAATTAAGCCTTGTTATCAGTCAAGCAGACTATACTACCTGGAAACTCATGATACAGTTCAACAGAAATCAAATATCCATTTGGATGAGTTGATACACACATTCACTGTAGTGGAAAGGCCACTCTCCTCTGGCTTACTATGGATGTGACTTACATACACTGAGGAATCAGCTTTTTTATATCTACTTGCTCTACAACACAGGCAAGCACAGCTATGAAAAGCACCGTGAAACTTTATTTCTGATTACACTGTAGCTCTTCCCTATAGTCTTGGGTAATACAAAATTGATCTGAAGAACAGATCAGACAGTAGTGTCTGGATAAGTAGTGGGAAGAGGAAGTGTGTACAATTTCTATTATGTTTCTGAGCTCTATTATTTGACCGCATATATGAAGACTCAGATTAGTTAATTACAGACATTTCCTAGGAAACACAAATAGCAAAACTAGTGGGGAACTATTACTTTCTTATTTCTGGCTGCTTCAGTCTGGTACATCAGAGCAGGTAGCACTGTTGTGTGTCAAAGGTTACACCAACCTACCTACCACTGGCATCTTTTAACCTCGATTATGCTAGAGACTAATAAAAAGCAACTTCTTTTCAAGTCTGTAAGAAAAGATGTCATGTATGATGAAATTGGAATGATCAGATTAAAAGGTGAAACTGCACACATATCAATAGATCTGAGGTTTGGGCATTCTTTGGGAGACTCGTGCAGTCAAGTCAGTAATCTGTGATAACATCTCATGTCTGAAATGTTGACCTCGGTTTGAATCAAAGTTTCTAGAAAAAGGATTCACTTCTTCTTATTTTCAATCTGATTATTTGGCTTAGAAAATAACTGCTTTAAACAGGAGATTTTATATTTGTCTGGGTAAATTTTGCTCCAATTTTTATTTTGGCCACAAGTCAAAGAGAACAGCTGTACACTTGTGGGTTCACTGAACTTTACGTGCTTGTTGGCTGCATCACCAACTAGAGGGAATAACCAATAATTAGAACATTTCAGGTCATCTTGAGAAGAACAGAGTTTTCCTCGGTTTGGAAAGGTCATGTGACCTCTTTTTCAGATGTTCCCAAATGAGGAACTGTCAACAGGAGAGCACAGAGCTGTATAAACAAATAAAACAGCCATTATTGTTGTGAGACTAAGAAATAACAACACAAGGACCTACATCCTATGATGAATACTGTGCAGAGATTTTTAACTGCATATAACTATTTTAATTTCTAACTCTTTAAGTTCATAGTCAACCAAAGTAATATCACTAGAACTCATTCATATATTCTTTGCACATAGGCAGCCCTGGTTATAATGATTTGCAACACAGCATTGAAAGCCTTAGTTTCTTTTTCCTTTTTTATTTTATATATTTTTTAAAGTTAAATCAATACCGGTTTACATAAATATATGTTCCTGTTTTCCAGTTGTTCCTGCAGCAGCAGTTATGTTTATCCACTGACAAGAAAACCAACAATAAATGTAGTAGGATGAAAGCAGAAAGGAGAAGAAAATAGAGTTGGTTCAGATCACATGGCTTTAGGTGTGTGCAAATTTTTTGTTTCTGCTAGAAGTGTAAATCTTCTTTGTCACTTTGAGATTATTATAAACAGGAAAAAAAAGGTACCAATCTTTGGAAAACCCAGCTGACAAAAACTGCTTTGCTTGTTAGTAACAGCACAGACCCCTTCTAATATGGAAAGAAAATTGGGTTTGTGTCACATCTTTTAAACCCCAGGTTTAAAAAGCTGTTTGTAGTTGTATCTGGTAGTAGCTCATGGTCTAAATGGGTAATTTACTTGACAATATTGGAGAATTTATGGATATTAGAGAACATATGTATGTCTCAGGGATTGAATAAGAGATGAACTCTTGAAAGACTACTACAGTTATCTCTTTATCAACACAAAATATGCTCTGGGAACTGTCAGCTGCAACTGGTATACCATTAGAGAAAGAAAATTGCTCAAACATCACTTGATACAACCAACTGATGGCACCACTGTGAAGGAAACCCTTTCCACCCTGCTATCAATAAGTATTGTGGGTTCAAATGCCAGAGTCAGGATTTGGGAAATGTTGAGTAGTGCACTTTTCTTATGCTCCAAGAAATTTCCCAGTACATATGAGATTGAGGCTAAGGCCAGAAAATACAGAGATCACATCACATACTCATATTTGTTTGTTCACCTAAGATAAGAAAGACTAAAATTCAAGTGCTTATTCTAGGTGATCCAGTTCAGAAATTGAAACTTCAGTCTCTGACATCCCAGATGAATATGTAACCTACTAGGCTACTAAGCAGTTGAGGAAATTGAAGGTTTTTCTAGTATCTCTTGTTGGAGCTGCTACTTGCTGTATAAATAAATATTCTTCAGAAAAGGTATCTGATCTTTCATCTCCCCTACCCAAAAGCAGTGCTGAAACTAGTATCTTTCATTCTTCCTCAATGCATTATTAATACAAACCAGAATATCTCCAAAAGGAAAGATACATCCAGAGTAGCTGAAAAGTGTGACGATCAGGCCACTCATCTAAGAATGGCAAGTCTGCAGATTAGATTCTTCTTCTGAATCACACAGAACAGCATCTTCATATTGATCTTCCCCTCATCCTCAGGAGCTCAGGGATACCATCTGTTCTGGTGGATAAAGATCTTTCCTGTTTTGATCATAAATTCCACCACTGTTGAAACATACATTCCTGCATTTTAAAAATTATTAGCTGCAATTAGCAACTTTTCCCATCAAATAAAATTTCCCATTGGAAAAATCCTGGCCAGCTCTAATTACAACTATAACCTCACTGCTTTGTATTTTAAACAGACTTCCACTGTGTTGACAAATTACACATATACGGCACAGAAGAACAGAGTTAAGTTCATTTTTTACAAGATACTACTAAAATGCACTGGTGAGACTACTGGATATGCATTCTGCTCTCATGTTATTTCACAAATGCTTTCTGTTTTTCTTGGTTTTCCTATAGATAATACTTGAAAGTGCCTTTGAGTATATCCTTGTGGTATAACACAATTGCTCCAGTATTTAAAAACTGAAGTATATGAAGGCCCTGCAAATACTGTAAAATATATAGAAATGTGATGACTGTTCCCTGAAAGGCACACTCCCAGTCTGCCTTGTGGACAGTTAGGTCTCAGATTAACACTTGCAAGACACTATCCATCTCCTGATGCCTTTTTGAGGGGACATGTCTCCAACAAAGGAAGATCTGAGCTGGTAGTCAACAGAAAATTTGAGCAATGCAATTCCTCCTAATGTCTCTGAGGTGAGCTTTCATCTTCTCTGCTGGTTTATTTTTCAACCAGTTGAAAGTAAATAACTATTCATTAAGACTCCAGGGAAAGA
>NW_009953761.1:5966263-5997924 GCF_000747805.2 Chaetura pelagica | reverse complement strand
AATCTGGATAGGGATAGACAAAAAAACAAATAAATATTTCTAAGGCAGCAAATTCCATTCAGAAGCATTAGCCTGCACAATCCAGCTTTTAAATGGCAGTTTCTAGTTGCCTGCTTGTCTAGAAATCCTTGATAAGAGGATTGGAAAATTAGTTTTGCAGAAGTCTGTCAGTCTTTCAATAATATTTATGCCTAAGACTACAGCTCTTTTGAAAGTCCACTTGAACAGCAAGGAAGAAGGACAATTGTTCACTAAGCACTGCACAGAGCAGAATGAAGAGAGCATGAGATTTATGGGAATTAATTTTGTATCCTGAGACAAGTCTAAAAAGCTCAACCTATGTAATTAAATTTGATATTGAGGTACAACAGGATGTCACCAAGATATAATGCTAATTTTTATCAGATCCTGGAGTCTGTGTCTCAGGACAGTTCTTTATTACTTATGCCAGTAGCTTGTTAGTAAAACAAGTAAGGAAAAGGTTACCAGTGTGTTGGAGGCACAACAGCTCTGTTTACATGGTATGGACTGATACTTACAATGCAACAGTTGAAAATACTAGGATAGAAGCAAAGATGAACTTGAACTTGCTATACAGCAAGTAAGAGTCACCTTTGATTCAGTCTAGATCAACACTAAAGCCACTAATTATTACCTGAACCACATGTCTAGCCATACACAGCCT
Organism: Chaetura pelagica; assembly: GCF_000747805.2. Taxonomy (NCBI): domain Eukaryota; kingdom Metazoa; phylum Chordata; class Aves; order Apodiformes; family Apodidae; genus Chaetura; species Chaetura pelagica. Next base: position 5,997,239 of record NW_009953761.1, on the reverse strand, counting down.
TTCTTAGTCCAAGCTGCATGCTTACAGGATGCATGCACTGACCAAAGAATCAACAGCCACTAAAACCAGATAGTTCCCTCAGTTGCTGGAGGTAGTGGAAAAGAACTGTAAATACAACTCCACTATCACTTTTATCAAGAGAGCAATATTATTCCCCAGTCCATCTTTTCTTCAGTTGAAATATTTGTGGTTTACTTTTTTCAGTTTGATTTTTTTTTCTTTCTGAGTATTGCCTCATTTCCCAGTTGTGTAATATCCATAGAACATTTGTGGAGCTTTAACATTTTGTTGTAATTAAAGGGATTTATTTTACTCACAAAATGTTGAGATGTTTCTGTGACTCCTAAATCTGCTGAAAAGAATAGCTGAAATACCAGTCACACTGAAGTCAGTATCTGAAATACCATGAAGAGGACCACATTTCCACCTAATGAGAATGGAACAGGTTCTGCCTCTTCTAAAAGGGCAAGGTAGTATATTTCCAAAACAGAATATACTTCAAATACTTTTTTATGATCTGTAAGTTGTTATCTAGAACATTGTGCATTATTCTGGTCATTTTAAATCAAGAAAACCTGCAGTTGGTTTAGATATAAGGTGTTTGGATAAAGACTGAAAATGCAAACCCTTACAATGAATGGTGGTTTTCTTTACCCCAACAAGATGAAAACTGTGAGGCAACATCATCTGTTTCTAAAAGTGCATTGCAAAAATGGGAAGGAAAAACTATTTAAGTGAAAGGATAAGGATAGCACAAAAAACCAACAACTGTGTAAACATAATTTAGCTGTGAATTAGGAAGTTCTAACCCTGGCAGAGATGAGGTTTTGAACAGCCATCCAATAGAGGTAATGAGTTTAAAATCCCAGTCTCTAATATGGCACTTGATAAACTTTTTAAAGCCATGCATGTGGTTGCTTGGAAAAGGAGAACTCTTGATTTATGACCTTGGAAATTCTTTTCAGACCTACATTAAACACAAGCATCTCATGGTTATAAAAATCAGTCCCTGAGGGACAGAATTGCCTGTTTTTTAGTATTTCTGTTTATTTGTGTGTATATTTATCAGTTCAAGAAGTGGGGAAGATTTAATAGTCCAGTAGGTATCAAAAAAGATAAAGCAGTGCTGAAACTAGTATTTTTATGGCAAGACAATAAAAAAACCAAACACTCACAAAGATGCAAGATGCACTATTGTTTCATCAGCATTGAAAAACATTTCATGTTTTAGACACCGAATAAATACTCAGTATAGTACAGGTGCCACTCCAGCTCAAATGTACTGTATGTCCCCTCTTCTCATGCTTCAGTGTACGTAATGAATTTTAAACATGTTGCTTGGTTTTGAGCAAATAAAGGTTTAGTGTAAGGCTTTTCTCAGTCAAATGACAATCCTCTGCAAACCAGGAAGGCTTCATTTCAGTAATCTTACTAGTGAAGACTCATTAGACTGTGGAAAATCTCCCCATAGAAGTAATGGAAACAGGCACTAGATTACTTAACTGGAGACTAATCAACTTATAGCAAATTAAAAAATTCAGCTCCTTATGACTCAGGTTTTCAAAATCGGGGTGCAGCAAGGGTCTGGCTTGCTAAGGGACATGGAAATGCAGGGACTCCCCATCAGCCCATCCTGACTCCCCAGCCAGGAGCAGGGCAGCTGGGAGAGGGCAGGGAGGGCACCAGGGCAGCCCCAGCTCTGGGCATCAGCAACCTCGCTGGGGATGGGGACAGGCCAAGGCTGGACCAGGGACATAGCTCCATGGATGGACCGAGCTCTAGGAGGGGTCCATAGCTGGGCAGGGCTGTGGGTAGCTGGAGACAGACCCTGCTGGGGCATCACTGGTGCAGGAACTGATGGCCCTGGGGTGCTCACCGGGGGCCCTGGGACATAGGCAGGGTGGGAGGAGACCCATGGGGTGAGCAGGGACAGGCAGGCCCCTAGGGCTCTGGCATTGTGTAATTGCCAGTACTTTTTCTGCCCACACACATCTGAATGCAAATGAATTAAAAAGAAAGAGAAAGCTATGGCCCAATTTATTTTTTTCTGTGCACTGGTGTGAGTAATCAAAACCAAGAAATTGCCAGAATTTTTTTTTTCCTATTTTTTGAGAAAAAAGAGAAAACAGCAGCAGAGAATGCCAATCTGGTGCAGTGTTTGTCCCTTGTTACGTCCCAGCTTCTAGTTTCATCTCTGTGTCCTCACTGGGAAGTGTATTTTTTATCCACAGCCTTCAGGATCTGGACTACTAGAACCCTCCCAATTAGAGAAAATATTCAGATTGTTCTATCATATAATAGTATCATAGTATCTTTCTGGTTGGAAAAGATCTTCAACATCATCAAGTCCAACCACTACCCTAACTCTGCTGTATCCACCACTAAACCCTGTCCCCTGGCACCGCATCTGTCTTTTTAGATGTCTCCAGGGATGGTGGTTCAACCATCTCCTTGGACAACCTGCCCCAGAACAGGGCAACTCCCACCCCAGAACAGGGCAACCCCAAAGCTGACACCATGTCCCTGAGGGTGTTGTCCAAGTGTTTCTTCAATATTATCAGGCTTGGTGCCATTATTGCTTCCTGGAGGAGCCTATTGCAGTGCTCCAACACCCTCTGGGTGAAGAATTTCTTCCTGATGTTCAACCTAAACCTCCCCTTGCACATCTTCCTATCATTCCCTTGGGTCCTATCATTGGTCACCTGAGAGAAGAGGTCAGCACCTACTCCTCCTCCTTCCCTAATGAGGAAGAAGTAGCTGCGACAAGGACTCCCCTCAGTCTTCTCCAGGCTGAAATGATCACCAGAAAACCAATGCTTGCTTACCTTGAATCAGACAGGTATTTCCTATTTCTTTTCTGGAAAAAAAAGAAGAATCTCACCAGTGTCTCCTCTCCAGTTATTAACCACACATTTTCTAAAATTCCTCACTGTATTTTATTTAACAAACGTCTTCAGAAAATGATGATGAAAACTTCTCTGCACTTCAGCAGGGATTCTCTTATGTGAACTGTTTGTTTTTAGTTTTGTCAGATTCCCTATCCTGTCTTCATATGCAGGGCATTAAGCAGGAGATCACAGTTAATGGGTTTTGACAGGCCTCAGTAGCTGGTACCTCCTATAGTGACAGCCCCAGAGACAAACACAAGGCTGTAACAAGGTTTAACGTCTCTGTGTTTAATCACTAAAGCTCACATAATTCCTTTGCCTACTTGACATGGAACCACTTGTGTGATAAATGATATACTTAGTTAAAAATGGAAAAGAAAAATATAACCCCTGTCACCATAATTTTGGAAAATTCTTTCACCTGTTATAACCTATACTTTTTACTTGTTCATCACATATGAAACCTTTTGTCCACACTTTACTTGAACCTTGGCATTTTACATGTCTAGATTTGAAGAAGCCAGCCAAGAATTTCTACATCTTTTAAGTCAAGCTTCCACATTCCCACCTCAAAGCAGCACTGTGCAACAGTGCAACAGGACTAAAACTAAACCTTTCTGAGATGCTTTATGTAGGAGACTTCAAAACCCAACTGTAAAACTAAAACTTTAAAATTAATTTCCATTTTTTGAGGAGCTTCCTTGGGGAAGAGCCAATATGTCTGCCATTGTCGAGAGCCTGTGCCAGTCAGTAGCATTGGTCAATAGGTCAAGAAGTGGCACACCTTGTTATCTCTTAACAGAGCAGAGGCACAGAGGTCAATTCCTATAGAGCTGGGCAAGAGGATCTGTGAAGCATTGAAGCTGATTTCATGGCAAGTAAAAAAAAAATTAAAAAAAATAAAAAGCCTAGAAAGACTATAGGCATTTTGTTTATTTAATTAAAAGAAAAAATAGTCTCCCAGTCATTTAGGATATAGCCTCAAAATACGACATTTACTTTTATATATCTGAAAGTGTCCTTCAGCGTCCACATTGAACATCTCCCCAGTCTTATCTTTAAGTCAGCAGTAAAAGGTTTGTCTTTTGAAAGAGATTAAAAATTCTGCTATTAGAATTTACAGTTTCCAGTTGTTTAAAATGCATTATTTAACACTAGCACTCTCTGGAAGTGAGATGTAGTAGTAAAAAAAATCATACATCTGGATATATATGATAGCTGGAAAAAACTATTTATAAATTTGGCACTTTTATGAAGCCATAGCCACCTATATAGGCAATTATAATGTTCAGTGAAAAGAAATGCACATCTTTTCATATAAGAGGGAACAGATTAAAGTCTCCAAGATTGGGGACTGCACAGTAGAAGAAATCAGTGCAGCCGTTCAAGCAACATCATGATTCTTCAAAGATTTTATTAATATATTTGTCATTAACATAATGCTTTTTCCACTGCTCAGGTGAAAATTAAATTTCTAAGCAAGTTACAGCACTATTTAAAAAGAGACAGGGAGATATGCAAAGTTTTGGGAATAAAAAGTCCTCCTGATCTAGCTGCAAATACAAGCCTTCTGCAGATCATTAATAAAAGTAATAGTTGTTAATACATGATTGCCTCATTATAATGGTGACATTCCAATTAATTGTTTCAGCACCTTTCAAATTGAACAAATTTCCTTTTGACATTCTTTATTATGCCCTTCATATTCTCTTGTAAAAGAGAAAAACCACTAATCTGCTTGAAAAGCAAGGAAGTAGGAACTTTACAGGTCCTTTTTTTTTAAGCTATGCAGTATGAATCAGAGCCATATCATTGAAGGCCTGTATTTTTACACCTATACAATATGATTTGCTTTTCCTTTTTAGATAGGATTTGAAAATAGTTGATAAATAAATAAAAAGTCAAGTGTAATAAAATACAGGCAGTAATAATTTATTTGCCTTCCAGATTCATACCAGTGCTTGTGTACATACATTTGCTTGTGCAGGACACTAACACTCTAACAATGTTTGAAAAGACATTCTTGACAGTATCTCAAACATGACTTTCTTCACACCATTTCCATTGAAAGACAGTGTAAATAAATAGTTGAATTGTTGGTGTGCAATATCTATAGCCTATTTAAATATCTAGATATTTATAGAATAAACAAAGGAATATTTTGGTATTGGTTTCAGTAAGAGCTACTGATTAATGATGTGTGGGTTTGAAATTTGATCCAAATTCCTAGACAGGTAACATGCAAAATAAAGAACACACTGATCAGTATACACACCTTGCAAGAGAAGATGACAATCCATTAATAAATTTGCAGTAGCTTAATAGATTACTGTATAGCTCCAGTTCTCCACAAAAATATGAAAACCATCACAGCTAGTTCTCTTCTTCCTTATTATTCCTCTTTCTCTTATTACTCAGCTTAACCAGATCTTCTCCTCGTCTCCTATTACAACATTGTAGAAGCAATCAACTAAAATGAAGATTGTTCAGAGCAGTAGTTTCATGTAGGATACCAGTGGCAAGAATTCACCAAGCTGCTGGAGCACAAGTCCCTTGACTGAAACTCTCTGCTTCAGTGCTTTTAATCCATGACAAGTCCATACGTGCATGTCTTTGTCAAAATACTACTTTTGAGATTGCAATAGTAAACATGCATAAATTAGGAAATACTGGATTCAGTTCCTTTGTGCATGTAAGTAAATGACCACTGATTATTTTTCATGATCATATGATCACTAGTTATTTTTCACAGAACTCTTGGCCCTTTCAACACAAAGGGTAGATAATGCTCAAAGAGTGAGCAGATGCTATTTTTTTTTTTTTCTTTTATCCTCAGTATTTGATGTGTGGCCTCAGGTCCTATTCGCTGCACACTATTCAAATGTCATTTTGACGATTGAATTATTACTTTCCGCATGGGTATTCCCTATGGCATCTATTATGATTTTATCTGGATGCTTCAGAAATGAGCAGTTAACCATCCTCCACTTTACCTCTGCAAGCTTTTTACACAGTTGAGCCACTAGCGGCCTTCTCAGTATTGCTTAATGTCTTCATCACTGACTTGGGCAATGAGAGGGAGAGCATCTTTGTCAAATCCTCAGATGACACTAGACAAAATGAAGCAGTTGATACACTGGAGGACAGGGCTGCTGTCCAGTGATATCTCCACAGCCTGGAGGAATGAGCAAACAGGAACTTCAGGAAACTCAGCAAAGGCAGATTAGAAGTCCTTCACCTGGGATGAAATAAACCCGTGCAGTATAGGCTGGGCCTGGGTGGACAGGTAGCAACTATGCCAAATAACACTGGTTGAGGAGGCACAATCCCCATGAGCAAATGGAACATAACTCAACAGCAAGGTCTCCTGAAGATGAAGGCTAACCATATACTAGGATGCATCAGCAAGAGGATAGCCAGGAGGCACAGGGAAAGGAAGTTATTATTTCTTTCTATTCCACCCTTCAAAAGATTTGGAGCACAATGTCTGCTGTTTAGCTCCTCAGCACAAAGAAGCATTGACAAACTGGAAAGGGTCCAATCCAGAGTTACTAAGATGCTTGTCTAGGTCTCGTAGTAATTAGGTGTGTAGAGCACTTCACATACAGAAAGAGCCACAGGAAGCCGTACTTTTTAGTCCGGAGAAATGAAGGCTAAATATTAATGCAATTCCCACTTTCAACTTCTAAAAGGGCAGTTACAGAGAAGACAGAGCTAGACTCTTCCCAAAAGAAGAGGCAATAGTCAGAGGCTGCAGCAAGGGAAATTCTGGCTGGATAAGCTGGATAAAATTCCTCACAGTGACATCTGTTGAGCACTCTAAATGGTGCCCTGAAAAGCTGTTGGAAACTTTCTCCTGGAAAATTTTAAAAACCGAGATGGATAAAGCCCCAAGGGACTTGCCTTTAGTTTCAAGTTAACCCTACTCTGAGCAGAAATATGGACTAGATGAGGTCCTGAGTCTCCTTCTAACCTGATTTATGTTATGATTCTGTTATTTCTGAATACTTTTCCATCACTACTGCGTAAGAAGGAATGTCAGCTTGTGCATTAGGGAGACAAAAAAGAAGAAGCTTGACTTTGTAGCCCTGTAATGAGATCATTTCTCTGGAGGGGAAGACATCTGGAAAGACTCTCATGAAGAGCGCTCAACTATGCCGTTACTGGACTCTACATAAGCCTTAATATCCATGGACAGAACTTGCAGAAAATTAATTGGGAGGGTATGCAATACAAAATAAAATTGAAGTAAAGATCTATATTAAAATTTAGTTTACTTTACCTGGTAAGACAAACAGGTTATTAGCAAGTCCTTCAAAAAGGACTTAGCTTCTTTCTGATAATTTCTCACTCATTGAATTTTATACATGTCAGTCTCAAAGTCATCTGTTCTGAGAAGTTCCCAAGTTGATAAAACATTTATTAGGGTTGTGCCAGAAGATTTTTATTAATGCTAGCAGTGTTTAGAGAGCAATCAGTGCAGAACTCTAAATAGTAATAAATAGGTTTTTAAAGGTATGAAAGAGATTTAGAGCAAACACAGTCAATCTTTCAATCTTTCCCAACATAATATGGTCTTTTAAATTCATGTAACAATGAAATGAGATTCATTTCTAAGATGATAGTAAAGTGACCGACACAAATATATAAAGATTATACAGCAATATAAAAAAGAATGCTGAGAACCAAACAGAGACCATATTTTAATTCTGTCATAGGGCCAGAAGTAGTCAAACATCACATTATAGGCCTCCAAAGAAGACACTTGTGCAGAAATTCCCCTGACAGATTATCAACACCATCTCCGGTAAGATTCTCAACTGAAGAAAGTGCAAAGTGCTGCACCTGGGGAGGAACAACCCCAGGCACCAGCATATGCTGGGGTTTCTCAGCTGGAAAGCTGCTTTTCACAAAAAGGATGTAGAAGTCCTGGGGGACACCAGGTTGAACATGAACCGCCAACATGACCTTGCAGTACAGAAAGCTGCACTAGAAGGAGTGTTGCCAGCAGGTGAAGGGAGGTGATTCTTGCCTCGTGTTCAGCACTAATGAGGCCACACCTGGATTACTGTGTGCTGTTCTGGGTTCCCTGGTACAAGAGAGACATGAATGTACTGGAGAGAGTCCATCAAAAGGCCACAAGGATGATTAAGGACTGGAGTATCTCTCCTGTGAGGAAAGGCTAAGAGAGCCGAGACTGTTCAGCCTGGAGAAGAGAAGGCTCAGGGGGATCTTATCCATGTTACAGATACCTGAGGGGAGACTGTAAAGGAGATGGATCTTTCCAGTCATGCCCAATGACAAGGTCAGATGCTATGGACTCAAACTGAAACACAGTAGATTCCATCTGAACATCAGGAAATGCTTTTTTTTGCCTGTGAGGGTTGACTGAGCACTGACACAGGTTGCGCACAGAGGTTTTGGAGTCTCCATTCTTGGACATACTCAAAAACCACCTGGACATGATCCTGGGAAACCTGGTCTAGTAGAAGACTGGAGAAGATGACCTCCAGAGGTCCCTTCCCCCCTCAGCCATTCTGTGGTTCAATATGTGATTCTGTAACATCACTCTAATATCCCTGCCCTATAAGCAAAGTTAGAATTTATCTTATCCTTAGTGTGTTGTGGAGGTCTTTACACCTTACACGAATACCTTACACTCTGCTACAAAGACAGGCTGAGAGAGTTGAGGCTGTTCAGCCTGGAGAAGGGAAGGTTTCAGAGAGGCCTTATAGAGCCCTTTCAGCACCTGAAGGGAGCCCACATGAAGGATGGGAAGGGGCTTTTCACCAGAGAGGAGAGTGATAGGACAAGGGGTAACGGTTTTAAACGGAAAGGGAGATTTAGGTTAGACATTGGGAAGAAATTCTTCACCATGAGGGTAGTAAGGCACTAGAACAGGTTGATCAGGGAGGTTGTGGAAACCCCCTCCCTGGAGGTGTTTAAGGCCAGGCTGGATGAGGCTTTGTGCAGCCTGGTCTAGTGTGAGGCATCCTGGCTCATAGTAGGGAGGTTGGATCCTGATGATCTTTAAGGTCCCTTTCAACTTTAACCATTCTGTGGTTCTGTGATTCTATAATAACTTTCCAGCCCCGGTAAAACAGTTCTGCTATCTGAAATACAAGAATATAAAGGCATATGCAAGATATGAACTTGTCTTTATGTCTGGATGTGAGCAGTCACGTGTAACTGCTAAGGCTCCATGAGAGTTAGGGTTTGGAGCCAGATCCATGTACCAAGATCAGGGTAAGCTGAGAGCAGAATCTGGAAAATCCAAAACCACTGGGAAAGATCACACTGTAGTCAAAAGCCTGATGAAGATCAGCTTCATGGTCTTAATGCAGAATGCAGGAGGCAGGAATGAGGAAGCACAGCTTCCATGGAATAGCTTTGTCAAACAACATCAAATATCTGGTAGGTAGGTGCCCACTATGCAAACTCACAAGCCTGTCAATCTGGATTCTGCTTGAGCTTTACTGCTAAGGCAAAGCCCTACACTGTAAAAGCCAGTAGCTGGAACGTTTCAGTGCTTCTTTTGAGTTCAAGAACAATGTAACGTACGCCTGGATGAACAAAGGTACAACAACATTCAAAAGTAATAAATGCAGTTTTAAATGTATTGCGGTCAGTAGCTCCAGTCTCTCCAAATAAAAAAATGAAACCCACCTTCAAACTGAGCTCAGCCATGCAATATCCATACTCCTTTCTAACCCTTCATTTTCCTAATTAACCACTTTTACCTAATTCACTGCATTTACCAAATTTGAAGCACATCTCAACAAACATAAGTGCAGAAAATAAATTTCTATTTCTTGTGGGTCTAGTAATGGGAAGTACTCTACTAGACAAACAGAAAAGTGGATCTATAACATCTGTATTTTATGTGTTTAAGAATTGTAGGAATGCAAAAAAATTGTCCCCATGATAATGGAAAGGCAAACTTGTCCTTCAAGTTATGTGTGCTATCCAGTATATTCTGAAAATATGAAAAGAAAAATCACAAGGGGATTCGGAAAAGCCCTGAAGGTTTTCCTGCTGGAAAATTTTTTAAATGACTTAAGAATTTCCTTAGCTTCAAAAGGACAGTCCAACCTGGCCTTTTATTCTGCTGAGTAACTAGACATATTAGCCTTCACAATCTGACCTTTTATCTCCAGGGACTTGTTTCTTGCAAGTGAAAAGGCATTAATAGAAATCTTCAAAGAGTTCACCAATCCCTTTTGTTTTATATTTAATAGCTCAAATACAGTTCCTAATTGCTAAAATAGATTTTTTTTTTTTTTTTTTTTTTTCATTTCCCTCTCTGAGGCTGTAAGCTAGCAGGATACAAGCTTTATATCTTCTTTTGAGAAAATGTTGCTTTAGCTATACGAAGTCTGTCAGGTTCTGTCTACAGTCTCCTGAGATTAGTATTTAACTGCCCTTAAAGGTAGCTTGATTTCTGATTTTCCAAGTTGCTGTTTAAACAGGAATTTTCTATTTTTAGATCTCTTTCTGAAGTTTATGACCAGCAGCTTCTTTCTCTCCTCCCTCCCCTCAATCCACCCCAAAGCTTTATTAGCAACTTTCATTAATGCAATTTCAGATGTTTTCCAGGCAATATCAGATGTTCCACAACCTATCGTTTCTGCATTCTCTGTTTCCTCTCTCAAAAAGTATTCTGCCTCATTAAGGCACTGTTTATTCTGCGGACAGGCAGATTTCAGTGCCATCCTGCCAGGTTATCTAGACAGTAAGCAGGTTCAAGGGGAGACTTCAAGTGGAAAAGAAATCCACTGAGAGCCATGAAGCCTTCAACCACAGCAGGGGACTATACGAACCTTTGGTCTGCTCTAGCATGATGGCTTTTAGGATCAGTTCAAATTAAAGTCCCACATATTCGGAGTGTTTTATGTAGAGTACCATCAAAGGATTATGAGTTCCATTGAATGTAGAGGACTATGGGGAGTTTAGGTTTCACCTTTGAAGATCACATAAGGAACTGAATTACAGTGATATCAGAACAAGTGTTTAATCATGGTATATGTGAAAAGCAGAATAGTCCTTCACATAGGATATGCAGCCTCCACAGTTTCTTTTTCTATAGGAAAAAGAAAAGGCGTGTTTTTAAATTTTAGCCCTCAAATAGAAACATTAGGAGCAAAGGCGCAGATGCTGAAAGCACTCCTGGAGCAGGGCTGGATGTGGCAGCAGCTGCCGTGATAGCTGGGGACGGGGACATTCCACAGGGACCTGTGGCCATCTTGTTTCTCCTCACCACAGCCACCCCAAGCTGGGTGGGATCAGCAGGGGCAGGCTGTAGCTGAGAGGTCTGGGCCATACCAGGCTGGTGCTGCAGGAAAACTGAAGATTGTTCCCATCTGATCTTTTCTCACAGGCAACATCCAGCTCCAAAGAGAGAGAGTTACTGGAGGATGAAGGAATGCAGCTCTACAGGTCAAGCAGTGCAGAAGAGTAGTGCTGAGGAGCACGGCCATGCCCCACGCAGGAGGCTTGCCTGGGGACCAGCGATTTGCTGCAGTCAGCCCAGGGTATGTCATCACTAGTTGTTAGGCAGATTTGGGTCACCTGGAAACCCTACAGGTGTGTGCGGAGATGGCCAGGCCGGCTGCTGGTGGAAGCCGAGATGGCTTCTGATGTCTCTGAGCTATCCAGGCAGTTCTCTAGAACCAGCTGTGGGTCTTGGTGGGCTCAAGCTTCAGCTGTTCTGCCGTGTTCTGGGTCTCACAGGGAGGGGCTTGTGCCACATCAGGCCACTCTGGTTTGTTCTTGAGCAAAATGAAGGTGCTGAGTTGAAGGGCAATCAGACAAAACAACAAAAATGCAGTCCTTGAGGGCAATCAGCATGTAGGGAGTTACTATCTGTGAGTATTTTCTCAGATTTTGAGAATCTGGTTAACTGGTTTTTGTTGCCAATAAAAACAAACTGATGTTTGTTGCCCCTTCTGTTCCCATGATGCAGTGCTCTTGCCTTTGTCACAGGCTGCTGAAAGCACTAGATTCATGGCACTAACAAGGAACAACAATTTACTGATATTACCTTAGGAGGGATTAATTTAAGCTTCCTCATATCACTAAATCTCCTCCTATCACATCTCAATTTAGCTATAATTGATCTCTTCTGTCTCTAAAGAGCATGCTGTAGAATAATCTATATTACATCCGTGTTAAAATACATGCCTCTTTTTGCCCTAGCACCATCCTCCTTCCATTCTCAAAATGTCCTTCTTTACTTCACTAGAGCAGAAGGTGGAAATCCTGCATTTCAGTCCAGCTATGGAACTGCTCCCTTTACCTACAAAGGCCACAATCCTAGCATAAAACAAAACAGTGATTTGTCACATTATCAGTAACAGAGGATATATAACACCTCCATCATCCTGCTGTATTAAATTCATGACTGACATGGGTCAAAGACTCATGAGAGTTGGGGTTTTTTTGTGCAACTCCACTAACAGTAATAGACGTATTCCTACTTGCGCTAAGCTACATTTTATGCCTCTCAAGTTCTCTCTTGGCATGTACATATGGCAGAATTTATATAACAACACAACTAAGAGAACAAGCATTTTATCCTACAGAGTTATCTTCAACACTAGTCCCTAATCAAGCATACTGTGTCAGCAGCTCTGCAAATTAAAAAGACACATACTATATAGGAAGAGACATGAGACCTGAAGCTGCTGCAACTAGCTCCATTTCACTGTACAGTTGTACACACAAGAGCAGTTGTAAATTGTCTGAACTACTGACATAAAATAGAGTTAAAAAGGTAAAGAATATTTCATAAATGTCTTCAATATTATCCAGTGCTGGCCCACAAGACCACCAATAAATATAGTAGTGGTAAATCATACAACACTTCCTGAAGACTTATTATAAAGCTGCTGCCAACCTTCAGTTCTAAGCAAAATATAATCTTGCACATTGTGTTAATGTTTTCCTTGTTGTAAGAGCCACTTTCAGGCTGTGCCACTTTTCAGAGCTTTTCCCTTATTGCCAAGAATGGCACCCATGCAAACTCATTATGTGAAACTAGAATTTCTGTAATTGAAATTTGTATTTGAAAACTTCACTGCTGTGGGAATAGTGTTTAAGGATTGTTTACAATTTTGATTATATTACCTGCAAATTCAGGTAGTGCACCACTCACCCTGAAACTTGTAAGGATGCTTACTCTACTGAAAATTAAGTAGAGCAACTGGGAAGGCTTCTAAATTTAAAGACATGGGGAGTGAGTACATCAAACCCAGTAGGTTTAACTCATGACTGCATGAAGAACAAATTTATTGGTTTTAAGTTTCAATGGAATTTGCCTTATTAAGCACATTTTAAAACTAGTTGAATATTTCATGCCAGTACAAATAGGACTATTACAGCTGTTTAACCCTCTTTCTGTAAATGCTAACCTTTTGTCCCCCAAAAAAGGCTTTGCTGTTTCTTCTTATTTACTAGGACTGACAAGAATCACATGCAGAATCTTACTGTTTTAGCATAGTTGGTTAAGAACCTGATAAACTTCGGGGTGTTTTAAAACACTCACTAAGCGCATGTTAGTTATATGTCACTTGTTTAAACCATGTTTCTGTGGTGTTATTGTGAATAGCCATTTTTTATCTTGTTCTTACTAGTACTGGCAGCCACATGTAAATAGACATATTTTGGATTCACTCAATTTCTATCACCACTTTGGAAAGAAACTTTTAATGGTAGACTGTTTCTGTAGATTTAATTTATGTTTAAACTTTTATTGTCTTTCTTGCTTCATTTGCTACTCTTTTTCTATCAGAAATAAATATTATCAAAATTACATTAGGCTTAGTCCTGGATGATTTTGAACACCTATCATTTCAATTTAATCTGGCAGGATCTGACAATGTTTGGCACCATTTATCATGCCCATCAAAGAACAGAGAGAGAAGTTTGGCAGAACAGCTGATTGAGTTCCCTTTTGTTAATGAAAACAATGCTGCCGACAATCCATTAAAAAAATTCCCTTTCTATTTAATATTTCTGGAGTAGTAAGAATAAAGCCAGAGGGAAAACTAAAATAGGAAGAAATGTTTTAGACTTCACTTGTCTCGTTTGTTTTTAGACCTATATGTCACTGGGTCCTCCTGATATTTTTTTATTCTGATCTCTGTGGCAGAAGATAAAAGGAGGAATTGCAATGCCCCAGAAACTTTCTTTTGACATTCAAAAGCAGCTGCACCAAATCCCTGTTGTCTAAACATGTAACCCCTATTAAAATAGATTGATTTCAGGTTTTGTAATTACAGAAAATCAAATCTGGGTGTCCAGGCTTATCTATCGCCCACATTTTCAGAAGTTGGATTTTAATATCTTAAATTTTCAATGTACATTAAAAAAAATACACTTTTTATTTTATTGATTTGATATACTGATTTTTGAGTCAGCATGATACTTTATTTGTATTTTTAGGAGTGATCCATAACCACATAGGTTGGAACAATTATTTTCCATTGAGAAACTATTGCTAGTATAGTCTGTGCATTAAACTTGATAAGATCAGATCTGGATCTGAACTTTGCAGCAAAAGTCTGTACCTAGACATTAATGTGTTGATTCATATGTCCTTCATTCTCTTCACAGTACTTCAGCAAAAATGGGAGAAGCAGCAATAACTTGCAGCTCTATTTACCAATGATATGTTTTCCTACATTTAATAAAAAAAGAAATAATATATACATTTTTATTTGCTTCAGTGCTTAGCTTTTAACACAAATAAATCTAATTAAAGTTGTGATATGTATGCTACAGAATAGCCTAAATTATGTCATCCCATTTAAAAATGAATTGTATATATACATCCAACTGTTTGTCCTATTTTGTCTTAACACTCCCACCTTTTGAATCCCAGAATATACAGAGATTGTCTTCTGCTCTGCTGCTCCCTTTCTGACAGTGTTTCTTGGGGTCTTTCCATCTGTGACTGGTGCCCAAATCTAATCCACAGCTGAGTTTTAACATTTGCTAAAAATAAAACCTTGAACTCTGCTGACCTGCCAAACTACTCAACAAAACTATTCCAGATCCTCTCCTGTAGTTTTTATTGTCTTTGAATCTTTGCAATTGTGTAATCATTGTACAAAATAGAGATAAATGAGAGGTTTTCATTAGGATAAACAAAATCTATGTAAATTATTCATGGAGATTTACAATTTTTAGTTGCCAAAGCCTCCCTCTTGGTTAATTTAAACTTTTTAAAGTAGTAGTAAGTTTAGTTAGATTTTAATGCAAATGAAGCCATTCTAAATTAAGGTTTGCTTCTCAAACACTTACTGCAAACAAACAGCACACACCCTGTCCTCTTACTCTGCAGAATAGTAATATGAAAACAAAAGTAGAGTGGATAAATCAACTCGTATTTATTTTATTCATTAATTACCACATATGTGCACATATACTTCTTATTTGGGTTGCAAAGCATAAACCAACTAAGACACCATGAAAATACCACAGTAACAGCACATTACATGAAATAAAGAGCAAACATCTTTGGAATTGCTAAATAAGGGAAGGACACATGCATTTGTAAGGTGATTTATATTTTATTTATATTTAGGAAACAGTTAAAAACTTACCAGTTTCTCCCAGATTTAGGAAAATTAAATAGCAGTTGTTTTGGGGGTTGTAATTGTTTGGGTTTTTTTCCTTGGGTTTTTTTGTTTTGTTTTGTTTTTTGTGTGTTTTGTTTTTTTTCCCCACTCAGTGAGCAATTATGTTAAAATCAGAGGATGCAGAGCAATTACCTAGTGACTCAGCGGGACTGTTTCACTCTGAGGTTTTACATTATATTTATTTCTGTGGCAGGCAATACTTGTTAACACTTTTTCTCCTCGTCCTTGAATTAATATCCTAACATGCAGGCTATGAATCTGTTCTTTTGATTATTTCCAGACTTGGAATCCCTCCTTTTGTGAGATTCAGTGAGACTTCTTGTGGACACAGAGACCTACACTGGAAGCCACTGCTTAATTATTACTTGAGAAGAATATACTTTTAAAAACTACAGAGTACAGTATTAATGTAAATAAACAGAATATATCAAAAGCCTTCATACAGAGGATTTGAAAAAAAAAAATCAAACCCTAAAAATATTTTTTTGTTTTAAGGTGGACTTGATTAGTTTTTAGCTATCACTGATAACATAGAAAATGTTACAGCAGAAAAAATATGTTTTATACTGAAATAGGGAAGTCTATTAATGATAAATGTTTGCCACCCTGATGAGGAGTTGTGCAGGATACAGTAAAAGTGCAATATCTAGGAAAAAAACCACCTCTATTAAAATGCCAACACAAATTGTGTATTTGTTTAAAGGCTATTCTTAAAATAATTCTTCAGGTTTATTAAATGGAAACAAAGTGGACTTTTTTTTTTTTTTTTTAATACTAAGTCTTGCTTTGCCCATATATGTATCTAAAGGAAACATCCAGCCTCACTGAAGGCTCTGGCTTCCCAGACCTTGTTTACAATTTTCACAAATGTGAATTTCTCTTAAACAAACATTTTAGGTAGGGAATGCATCTTCCATGAGCACTACCATTAATCTCTTCATATGTGTCTAAACAATGCGAACCTCTAGCACTTAGCTAGAAGTAAAGCTCGTTTCTGGTTTTCTTTGAATGTTTCGTCTTTCAGGCATCATAATTTTAAAAAAATTGTTTTCATAGGTGTAGTGCTTAGGGACATGATTTAAGCACCCAACAGGTAGATGAGGTTATGGTTGGTGGATTGAGGTTATGATTGGAATTGATGATCTTCAAGGTCCTTTCCAACCAGGATGATTCTATGATTCTGTGATTCTTAACAAAAGCCTTTTTTCTTTTTATTTTTTGTTTCTCTTTTTTAATTCTTTTTTTTTTTTCCACAGAAGTGTACACAAAAATGTACACCACATACTATTGCAGAAGCTTGTGGCTTGAAGAAAAATGTCACATATAGACATGTTTTCTGTCTTCTAAGTAAAAAACACTAAATTTTTCCATTGTTCTGGTGTCATATACGTTAAGGTGAATTTAGTAATTCCCTTTCTGTTATTCATTTTTGGTTTGTTGTTGTTGTTTGGGGGGGTGTGAAAAAGGAGGGGAATCTAGAGGTAAATGTACTCCAAGTTCGCAGAAACTACTTTTTACATATGGGTATAACAAGAAATCTGTTAAAAATATTGAAGATCAATTTGTGAAGATATTAGCCATGTCTCACAGAAGTGAGTGAGTGTTATTAGAATCCAAGCTAACTTTACAGAGAGCTATTATTAATTGCTATCTAAATTGAATTTGATATGGCAGAGTCTGAAATATTTGCTTAAGAAACTACAGAGCATGTCGGTCTATTAATTCATTAAAAGTGCAATCTCCCAAACATTGGCAGAACACTGGCAGAAAAATTGTGGTTAACAGCATATAGTTCACTGGAGCTGGTAAGCACCAGCTTCAGAGCACGTCCTTTACATTGACATAAAGCAATGCCTTATGGTGCAAATGATCAACTCTTCTGGATTGCTCACGAAGTATTTTTAGGGACATAGATTTAAAAAAAATGGATGTTTGGTGATGGGTGGGGTTTTTTGGTGCGTTTTTTTCTGTGTTTTTTTGTTTGTTTGTTTTCTTTTGTTGGTTTTTTACTACAATCAGACGCAGACGGTGTTAATCTGAGGCTGACCTCTACAGTATTAGTGAATCAGTTGCCATAGACTGTCTTCATAATCAGTAGAGAGATGTGGGTGTACACAGGACATGCACTCTCATCCTAATTAGGTCAAATGACTGATGTCAACCTTAACATGTAAATTTGCCTCTCCTGAATAAAAACCCCCTAAGATCATTAGCTCAGAGGTAGATTCCCTGAGCAGAAACACCTAATGTTACATGATAGAACTGTGCTTCTCTGTGTATTTACCTTTGCTTATATAACTTTTTTTCCTGTTTGAATGACATTTGTACCCCTGTATTACTATTACAGTCTACTCAGTTAATGCTGTGTCCTAATCCAGTGTCCCCTGGTTTACCTGTTTTCAATGATTCCATACTTCTCATGTTACAGATGTAGAACTTACTTAGTGAGTTATATTGGGATTACCTGATTATAAAATACACAGGAGGTATATGTGAATATTTTTGATATGAACAAGACCTTCATAATGCTAGTGACAAATTACTAATGATTGCCCAAATGTAATTCTACCTCCTCCTACACCCTGCCCTTGTACTACGTTTCAGTGACTGAAACACATTGTTCTTCATAAACGCTACTGTGCAAATAATTATCATCTATTACGTATGTGTTTCTATGTGCGTGACATTTGAGCTCGGTTGACCCTGGCTGGAAGCCAGGTGCCCACCAAAACCTCTCTATCACTCCCCTCCTCAGCTGCACAGGGGAGAGGAAGTACAACAAAAAAGCTCATGGGTTGAGGTAAGGGCAGGGAGAGATCACTTAGCAGTTAACACCATGGACAAAACAGACTTGACTTGGGGAAATTAGCTTAATCTATTAACAATAAAATCAGTGTAGGGCAATGAGAAATAAAACATAATGTTATAAACACCTTCCCCCCACCTCTCTCTTCTTCTCAGGCTCAGCTTTAATCCTGATTTATTTACTTCCTCTTGCCAGTGGCACAGGGGGACAGAGAATGGGGGTTGTGGGCAGCTAATCATATGTTATCTGTGTCACTCCTTCCTCCTCAGGGCAGAGGACTCTTCACACTCTTCCCCCGCTCCAGTTTGGGGGTCCTTCCCGCAGGAGACAGTCCTCCATGAACTTTTCCAATGTGATCCTTCTCATGGGCTGAAGTTCTTTATTAACTGCTCCAGCATGGGACCTCATCACAGTCCTTTAGGAACAGAGTGATGCAGCTTGGGTCCCTCACAGGGTCACAAGTTCTGCCTTCTGACAGCAAACCTACTCCAGTGTGGTCTTCTCTCTCCATGGGTCCACAGATCCTGCCAGGAGCCTGTGTCAGCACAGGGTCTCCATGGGGTCACAGCCTCCTTCAGGCATCCACCTGCTTTTGTGTGGAGTCCTCCATGGCCTGTGGATGGACATCAGGTCCACCATTAACCTCCCCAGGCTACACAGGAACAGGCTGCCTCACCATGGTCTTCACCACGGGCTGCAAGAAAATCTCTGCTCCAGCACCTCCTTCCCCTACTTCTTCACTAACCTTGATGTTGGCAGGGCTGTTCCTGTCACATCTCCTCACTCCTCTCTCCAGCTGCAGTTGCACAGCAACTTTTCCCTTTCTTCAGCATGTTATCCCAGAGGTGCTATCACTGTGGCAGATTGCCTTGGTTTTGGCCAACAATTGGGTCCATCTTTGAGCTGGCTGGCACTGGCGTTATCGAACGTAGGGGAATTTTCTAACAGCTTCTTACGGAAGCCAGCCCTGTAGCTTCCTGCCATCAAAATCTTGCCATGCAAACCCAATACAGCATTTTGCCAAAACATAAGAAGAGAAGGTTTCTGTACTTATCACACTGCAATCTGTATACATTTACAGATTAAATAAGTTTTTTACTTGTAACACAAAAATAATTAAAATATTTCACTTGCTGTGTAAGAGATGACATGCCTTCTATATTCTGGAAGGCTAAATTAGGACTAAAATGGACTGTTCCTTGGCTGAATGAAATAAGGTACTAGCACAGTGATACTACAACCTGAAATACCTGGTTCTAGTATGATTTTTTCAAAACAATTTTAGCCCTTTCTCTAAATAAAATTTAAAAAATACAGTCTAAATCCAACAGGAGGTGATGGTGATTATCAAGTGGGAAGTTATGAAACTGTATCGTACTACATTTTATATTAGGAATAGAAATTTCATTTTTCTGTTTCTGTTGATGGGCATCTGATGATGCCAAATTCATGAAATTAGGAAAATTTCCGGGGTGGCAGAAGAAGCATAGAAGCTGAATGAATCTGAAATTACCCTTATAGAAGATCTGGAGAATTAAATAGAAAATAATGACTTTTTTGTGCAAACTCTAAATCTCTCTATAGCAAGGATGTATTTCTCTATTAAGTTCTATACAATGAATTAAGCCTTTAACAGAAAGAATCTAATTTCTTGTTAAATTTCTTAACTTTGCACAGGAATTTTTTATAGCTGTATTTCATTCTGTGGAACGTATAGAAATGGATTTTCCACCTCGCTAGGCCTACTGCATACTGCATTTCTTGATCTCATAAGATAGCGAACAAAGACCATCTTTTGTGAAAAGGAACATTTATGCTTCCAGTCACCAAGCCAGTCTCTCTTCTTAGTGTCAAAGGGTGAAAGGAGTAGATGTCAAGTTTGCTGAGATCTTCTGCAAAGGGATGAAGTAGTACAGTGGAACGAAAGCCTATTATACATAATCTCCACAAGACCGAACACGTAATCATAAAGAGGACTAGAGCTTCTGGTATTCTTATATCCACCTGGGATACCTGCCTTAGGACCAATGTTGCCACTAATGCTAGATGTAGCTGTGCTTGACACTAATGGAGAATGAAGGCGAAAGACTTCAGTTGGCAGCTATCTGGTGATACACAAGTTTATCCTACATTAGTCACATACACTTTGTCATCTGGATGGCTCGCCAGACTCCTCTGACAATATTGACCAGAAGAAGGATAAATATCTCAATCTCTGAGGTGCCCTAGGGTATCTCAGATATCCACACAGCCCTGACAGATATGACATAAGACCCATGGTAGACCTGTGTCCTTCTGAAAGGCCAAGAAGGAAATAATAGAAAACATTAAATGTCACCAGACCTTGAGTATGAATTGTTGAATCAAGTCATAGATTGCCACTGAGAATAATGGAAACTTAGCTAGTTCACATGTACATCTCTACCTATAGATACCTACCTTTGGTCCTCTCAACCTGGAAGCTAAATCCCACCCACTTTGTCACATTAGGTTCTGTTCAGTTTCCTAAACATACTTGTTGAGTGCCATTCAAAATTTTCTAGGATTAATGGGACTAGAAGGAACAAAGCGTACACATCTGGGCCAGTGTCATGGAGCCCATATATCTGGGAATATTCCAGGGTCAGTGTTTAGCTCACTGCCAATGTTACACAGCTGTGTTGTAACAATATTACAAACCATATATATAAACTATAATAACTATATTATAAACTATAAACTATTATAAACTTTATATATAAACAATATTATACACTATATTATATACTGTGTTGAAACTATATTATAGAGCCCAGTTCTGGGCTCCCCAGCTGAAGAGGAACAGGGATCTACTTGAGAGACTCCAATGGAGAACTACAAGGATGATTAAGGGACTGGAACACCTACCTTATGAGGAATAGCTAAGAGACCCAGGGCTTTTCAGTCTAGAGAGGAGAAGGCTGAGAGGAGATCTAATTAATGTCTATAAATACATGAGGGCTGGGCATCAAGAAGTCAGGGACAACCTCTTTTCACTTCTGAGAGGACGAGGGGGCAACGGATTCAAACTCAAGCACAAGAAGTTCCACCTCAACATGAGGAAGAAGCTCTTTACTGTGAGGGTTACAGAGCACTGGAACAGGCTCCCCAGATAAGTTGTGGAGTCTCTTTCTCTGGAGACTTTCAAGACCTGTCTGGATGCCTTTCTGAGTGATCTGCCCTAATTGTGGTTTTTTTTTGGTCCTGCTCTGACAGGGGGGGTTGGACTCGATGATCTTTGGAGGTCCCTTCCAACCCCTTACTTTCTGTGATCATGTGACTGACTCTGTGATTCTGAGATTAACTTTATTTTTTATTTAATTTTATTTCTAGATGTGTGGAATAATTTTATGGCAAAATAATATGTAAAGGAGAACTTTTGTAAAGTCTTCCGGAGTAACACTCACTTGCCTGAGAATAAATTCAAAGGCTCAAGGGGTCCTGTTCTGTCCTGTATTCCTAACTAAGCAAATTGTGTATTATTACTTTAGATATTTGTGGCTTTGAAGCTGATAATATAGATCAACATCTTGTATAAATCCTTTGGCTAAGAGTTGTACTTTGTTACATTAACAGTTTGACACTTGCCAACAATATAAATCAGTTACATTCAGGTAGTTTTCCCAGTATTTTTCTTATGTGATCATTGCATGCCTTTTCAAGTCCCAGTTTTACACCAAAATTTCTTTATTAAAAATGGAAATGAAACCTATCTCAGCTTTCTGTATGTGCACATGTATTTGCAAATGTTATGAGGCATCAGGCCAGTCTTGCAAAGTGGCTTCATAAAGCTCTGAGGAGCCCTTATAGTAGTGGGATGCTGTGTCAGTCCGAAAGTGCTCTGGCCATACTTCTTCAAGATGCCTGAGGAAAACAGACAATGTAAGAAGGAGAATAACATGTTAAGCCAGCTGGTTTGATGCTTGGTGATACATTTTTATTTCAGCACCAAGCCTTATATAGACATGATTAAAAATAATGACAGCAAACAGATGGTCACTCTTTATGGAATTATACTGAAGACATTAATGTGTTGGTTTTTTTCCCCTTTGAATGTATTGCAACTAAATAATGTACTTAACAGTGTGGCAGTGTCTTAACAAGTTAAGAAATTGTAACAATGTTCTAGTCAGCTTATTTAATAAGAATTTTTCACCCAAAAGGATGAAGGAACTGACATAGAAACATGCTGCCAAATATTTTGGACATTAGGTATAAGTAACATTTGTTTAAAAACTGTGTGTTAAAAACCAGTATCATAAAGCATGTTAAGAGTATTTGGAAATACTTTCTTTTTCAGGAATATGAACATCTTGTTCAGTAAGGAAATATGCAGGCATTTTAAAAAGCTTTAATCTCATGAAAAAGCTTGATCTGGTCAGAGTACATCAGCCTTAAATTGTTTTCAGGTGAAAAACCTTTACAAATACAAATATTCTTAATAGCAATGAAGTGCAAACTGGTAGCAAAGGGTTATAGAAAAAGACCAGTGATAGTCCCATTATATGCATCAATCTTACATATCCCATGAGCAGGTCTCTCCACATATTTCCTTACAATGTGCCATTATGGCCTCGTCATAAATTTGTCTGTCAGGGTCAATTCTATTGACTCCAGTTTTATCTGACTGAATAGTGTTTGTTTGGTCTTTACTTGTGTGAACAATTTCTAAGTTTTAAAATAATTTTTTCTCTCTGCATATTTTAGTTTAACCTTGTCACTTTTCTGCTACTTCTGCTTATACCAGATGTTGCTGAGAATAGGAGGCAGGACTGCAAAATTGTGGTTTCATACTATCAGCCAATCTCTGAAACTCCACTGGGGTTGTGTGCAAGAACACAAAATGTGTGCCTTCTCCTCTTTGCATATGTGTCCCAAATGAAGGATGGTTCTGTGTAGCAGCACCTGTGGTTATTCCATTAGCTCAAGGGGCAGAGGCCCACAGTTCAGAGCTACAGATTGCATTTCTCCTAATGGCTCCTCTGAGTGGTCTGTGCAGTTCTCTCCAGCAGAAAATAGGCCTTATTTTCAATTTGATTCTCCTAGAAAATGGTAATTATTCATTTGAAAATTCTGATCTTACACTGTTGTTTTTACAGTTTTAGTGTTATTAAACTACCAGAATAACAAAGCTGTAAAGTCAAGCACTTAAATTATTATATGTATTATTTATGGTGCCTAAGCAACTTAAAATCTGCCTTAAAATCTGTATCCTTTTGATATTTGAACAGTCCCAAGGAAAAGGTCTTGGGTGTGGTAGTAGATGGGAAGCTCAACATGAGCCATGAGTGTGTGCTGGAGCCCAGAGAGCAAGTGCATCCTGGGCTGCATCAAAAGAAGTGTGGCCAGCAGGGCCAGGGAGGGGATTCTGCCCCTCTGCTCTGGCGAGACCCCACTTGTAATACTGTATACAACTCTGGTGCCCTCAGCACAGGAAAGACACGGAGCTGTTGGAGAGGGTCCAGAGAAGGGCCACCAAGATGATCAAAGGCCTGGAGCACCTTTGCCATGAAGACAGGCTGAGCTGAGAGAGTTGGGGCTGTCCAGTCTAGAGAAGAGAAGGCTCTGGGGAGACCTTACAGTGGCCTTCTAGTACTTGAAAGGTCTACAGGAAAGCTGGGGAGGGGTTTTTCATAAGAGAAGATAGTGATAGGACAAGGGGTAATGGCTTTAAACTGAAAGAGAGGAGATTTGGTTTAGTTATTAGGAAGAAATTCTTCACTGTAAAGGTGGTGAGGAACTGGAATGGTTTGCCCAGGGAAGTTGTTGATGCCCCATTCCTGGAGGTTTTTAAGGCCGGCTTGGACAAGGTTTTGTGAAACCCAATCTAGTGGTAGGATTCCCTGCTCACGGCAGGGGGGTTGGAACTTGATGATCTTTAAGGTCCTTTCCAACCTTAATGATTCTATGATTCTATGATCACATTATATCTTTCAGGTGTTTCCCTTGCTTCATTTTTTACAAAGCTAGTTAGAGTTGAGACTACCTAGAAGAGACAGACTGGTAAAATTAATTAAGTTTTGCCTTTAAGACACCTGTCTTGTTCACTGCAGAGACTGGTATGTTTCAGCAGGGAACTAAGGAGCATTCGAGTTTTTTTTTCTTGTGGTTGGTATAGCCAAATGTCACCCTGGACATACTTCTGCTACAAGTCCCCTTAAATTAAAAATGATGCAATAAATGCTTCTCATTCATTGTCTATTTTGAATACTTGGAATGGAATTATTCTAATTCATTTGTATGACTGAATTCATCTTCCTTTATGAACGATGGAAAGGAATAGAATTTACTAGATTGTCATCCCCCTGACCTCTATTGTTCTCCATCTCCATCTGACTGCAGAAATCCTGACACCTACAAATGGCAAGTGAAATAAAAAGAAGTTGCATTTTGGTAATAGAAAATCAGGTGCTAGATGTTTTATGTGTGGCACAAAATATTAACGGACAATTACAATTTTATTAATATATAATTATACTGAGCTGTGTGGATGTGTCAGCTTAGTTCTAGGAACAATTTATGCATGCAAAAGAAGAACTCTTTAATTTCAAGCCTCCATGCTGTCTTCAAGAAATCTGACACCTCACTGGCTTGGACTGGCATAATCTTGAGAGTCTCTGCACCAGGTGACATTCCCAGTAGTACAGCACAGGATGTGTGTAGGCTAGTCTTAAATCTCATTTTAGTTTAGTGGTTCATTTTTATAATGGCCTAGTCTGCATTTTGGAGACACATTAAGTGAGGGTAGTGAGACACTGGAACAGGTTGCCCAGGGAAGTGATGGAAGACCCATCCCTGGAAATGTTCAAGGGCAGGTTAGATGGGGCTCTGAGCAACCTGATCTAGTGGGATATGTCCCTGTACATGCAGGAAGGTTGGAACTAGGTGATGTGTAAGGTCCAAGACAAAGCATTCTATGCTTCTGTTTCTATGATTATTTCAGATTTCTGGAATACAAGGAGAATGAACAAAAGAAAACAGAATCATGCATGATAAATATGGTTTGGGGATACACACATAAAGACTCAAATATGAAATTAAATTAAATAGTTATGAGTTTAGAGCTACATCCCAGTTTCAGCTGAAGTCCCATTGTGGATCTTTGTGACTATTAAGGCAGCTTGCCAATTCTTTCTGTCCTTTTGGTTAACTGAAAGAAGTAGGAATTTAACAAGAAAAATAGCAGCAGTGTGTATAAGCACATAAATAACTGAAGTGACTTAATCTATGTATATCAGGGGGCTAGCATATCATGACAGCTTGAATATCTGGAGGGAGCAGAAAAGAGACAAAAATCCTGGCTGGCATGTATACCTTGACTACAATGCTTTACCAGCTGAGAATGTAGTTGCTCTTATTACTCCATTACCTTATGCCATAAAATCATAGACCACACTCTATACATGTTGTTTATGCTGTGCATTTGGGGGAAAAAAAAAAAAAAAAGTTTTAGAAATATTTTTTGTTAATTTTTTTATTAGTATTTTTCATGCCCTTCTACTTTGAATAAGGTTGGCTTCTTTACCCTGCCTGCCAGAGCATGGGATACAGAGGAAGAAGAAAATGATAGCTAATAAATTTTTGAAGCCTCTAAAAATTACCTTCTGTAAAATAGCTTTTCTATACATAATAATGTCACTGTTTTATGGCCTGATGTTGCCTGACCTTCCATTATGAGAAGCTGAGGCCCCTTTTCAACGGCATAAAGCTCACATTTATAGCTTTATGCGGTTGTAAGATATTGGCCCTTAAACTTGTTACTTATGTATGGGATAGAGAGAAGTGCCTATTCTGGGTTTCAGGATTATTTGAATGCATGAGAAGGGAAACAGGGGAAACATGATTTTGATACTGTATGCCTGAAAAATGTACTTCAGAAATACATTTAAAACTAAATATAAAATTTTGACGCTGAAAACCCCAACATAGCTCTGACCACCAAGACTTTATTCTACTGTGTTGATTCATTATCATGGTTCTGTGTGGGAATAAAGTACTAGCTGGACTATGAAGCATTTGGAAAGAATCCTAAAGAATTTATTCCAACATCCATTGAGTTAATAAAGCTTTTAATGAGATAGAGTAGGAGAAGGAGCAGACAGTAACTGTATAGTTTTGCAAGGTGATGCTTGCTTAATGTTACTCACAAAGGAGTTTTGTTTTAGAAAATCCACTCACTAGTTTTCTAAAATCCGCAAAGCTATGATGTCACTGTACAGCAGAGAAGTGTCAGGTTTCTGGAATTTTTATTGTAACCTGGTATTTTGTATCGCACTGTATTTTATGATATACAAAAGATGCATTTCTTCAAAATATTTCAGTGAAAGAACTGGAAATGATCAATTTTGAATGGCTAGTGGGGTTTTTTTGTGTTTTGTTTTGTGGGGGTTTTTTTGTTGGTTTGTTTGTTGCTTTTAGTTTTGTTTTGTTTTGGTTTTAATGTATTTACCACCTGTACTTATTAACCTTCAACATCACTAAATTCAGAATTGCAAACACCTGCTATTGCTCCTAGTTTAGTCCCTTACCAGGCTTAGATTTTGCATTGTTGGAAGGGGAATTTCATCTTTCTTTGCAGAAATTATGCACATATTTTATTTTGGGGAAAAAAAAAAAAAGGAATCCCATACCTTTACTGGCATTCTTCTTGCAGTTTTAAAACCTGATATTTGTGTCCACATTTCAGAGCAGATGATGAATCAATATGAAGTGGGTAGGATGGAAAAAGGGTTAGAGAATTTTGCAGTTTCTTTTATTAGGTACCTTATTTGCAACTATAAAATTTGTACTGTACTCTTGAACCATATTTAGATGCAAGGAGCTCAGGTTTACCATATCTATGTGGGAAAGAGCTGATATTATATTTGAACACTCTCTGCATGTTGAATTTTTAGAAAACAGGTTTCCAAACTCAGTGACATTAGATTGAATCTTTTTCATATGGTTACTTTACCTTGAAAATCTTTTTCTACTTAGTAAAATACTGTGTTTTAAAGTGCTGCTGGAACCACACAGGAGTTTTATCTGCAGTAAATCATCATGGAAGATCACAATATTGAGTCTCAGAGGTTTTAGATATATTAACATTCCAATAAGATGCTAAAGATCTTTTTTTACTAGCAAGAACTTCATGTAACTTTACCTTATAATAGGAAAATTAGATTCTTCAGTTCAGGATTTCTAAATGCAATATCAGTGCAGATGTGGGGAAAAGACATCATAGCGTTTTAAACACCTCTTGCAGTAACTACATTTGCGGTTCTTGTAAGGAAACTGTATTTAAGTTTTTATTTTAAGAAATCAAAATTAAGTACTCCTATTGTTGTCTCCTCTTCATATCACTCACAAGTTCATTGTATTAGACTCTTCTTTTGGAAATATTGGAGAGGAAAGAACATTTTGTGTAAGAACCCTGAACACTTCAGTTAGTTTAAGGAAAGAAATTAATAGAAAATTCAGCTGAACACAGAAGCAACCCAGAAACTTTGAGACAGTTGCTTAAAAATTGTTTTTGCATGATTGCTGAAGCAAAATTGCTATTCTGTGCTTTTTGAAAAAATCCAGCATGTTGCTCTACTAAGATTAATCCTCTTGTTCAGTATAAGTATTTTAAGATTTTCTAGATAACCTCAAATTTGCATCTTAAGTTATTATTCAGATGTAGATTTTGGTAAATATAAAAAGTAAAAATAAACAAACAATAATTAATTAGGTGGACAGACTAAGTACAGGAAATGGGATTACTGCAGAAGCGATAGTTGTTTTCAGATTACTGCCAAAGTAAAGAGCAATCTTCATGAAAGAAAAGTGACAGATATCCTGGAAGGCTAATGCTATGCCAGACACTAAGATAATATTATAAAACAGTATTGATAAAAATTAAAAAGCTTACTTTAAACATTCTCCTGGTTCAAAAGCACTCCAAAGTCTTTGGGAAGTAAAAGACTTATGTATTGCTTTAATTTGTTTCTTTTCTTTTTTTCTTCTGCTGTCACAAGGGCAAGAATGGTGACTCTCAGGGTCATGGCAAATTGATTTTGTGTTGTACACTTGAAAGGAGATTTCAGAAGTTTTGTTTTACTATTATTTGTTCTGAAATATTTCCATTTTTATTATTGATTCTAATTTTTTGTTTCTTTGCTGTGAGATGCTTCAGGAACAAATTATATAATTTCCATGGAACAAAAGTATACTCCTGAATGTAATACCTGTGAGCATTTTGGTGTTGTACACCAGATTTAAAGCAAAACATTCAAAAAACCCCAAAAAGAACTACAGTGACTATTGTGTGTTCTTTGTTAACTGTAAAAGGTCTGCTGCTTTAAAGGGTGTAACCCTCAATATAGGAGGTGGGGGTTGGAGGGCAGAGAGCTAATAGTGGGATTAATGCAGATTTAATTTATAATCCCTTCTGTGTTTATATGCTTTTATCCACTGTTAGTGTGGAAATAGGAAAAATCCCCTTTTAATTCTCATTATTAATGAAGACTTGTCCAAAGGCTTTATTGTGCCTTCAGTGGAAGCCCTGTCCCTGGGAAATGCATAAGTACCATTACAGCTGAAGGACTTCGAGGTACAGCTTCTCAGGGACTTGCAGTACCATCTGAAGTTCAAGATATGCACAGTGGGAGCACATCTGTTGATGTGTCACATCATGTTGCATTCTGTTCTGGTACATATAGACCAGAGTTGAATACATGGATGTGGAGTGCAGAGCTTGCCACTAGTCCCATGCTGCCATCCATCCTGGCTCTACTGTCACGGAGTTGTGCTGAGATGCACCAAGCTGTGGCTGAGCAGGCATACATAGGCTCAGCACTACTTGAACAGGACACCTAATGTTAGTCCCAGTGTCTTTTCGATCATTTAAGATTTTTTGTCCGTAGTTAACATGGTAATGCCTGAACTCAGAACAGAGAATGGTAACTGTTATGAATGCCTTGATGTCACCGTTTGACTCAGGTCCGACAACAATGCTCTCGATCCCCCCTCCCCCCAACCCAGGTAGGGAAGGAGAGAGAGAAAAAGAGAGAGACTTGGCTGGATTGAAAACTAAACTACACAGCTTTAATTAAAACACTAATGAATCATACAAGAAAATATATACAATTATATAAAGATATACTCAGGTGTGGGCAAAAGCCTCTCGCCTCCCCCCACCCCAGCAACTCCCACAGCACTTCCCTGAACTGGGAAGAGTCCCGAGGAATCCTGGAGCTGCTGCTGGGAAAGACCACAGAGTTATGGGGGTCACGAGAGATCAAGCCTGAGGATCGACGGTGATGGATGAACAGAGTCCTCCCTGGACGCCGGCCATGGACAGAAGAGAAGGGGAGAAGAAGAAGGAAGGAAGTTGTCTTCTGTGATCTCTGACCTTCCTCTGAGCTTACGTAGATATATGGAATGGAATATCTTTGGCCAATTTTGCTGTCTGTCTAACTCAGCCTCCTACGGGGGGGTCACAGATCTCCCCATAGTGTCTGAGCCGGCAGAGTGCAGGTGCAGCCTTGAAGCCTCAGTAGTTAGAAAAACATTCCACTGTCTTATCAGCCTAGCAGAACACACTGTTGCTAGTTACAAGAAAGCTTACTGAAGAAAAAAAAAATCAGTAAAAAGAAAAACTGGCTTCATCCTGGCTCAAACCAGGACAGGCTGGTGGCTTACCTTCATGGGATGGAAACAGCCACTTGGAGAGGCTTTTTTCCCCAGAGAACCAAATTATCTAGAGGCCACATCTCCTGGCATCCCTGATCTGACTCCAGCTCTAACCACAATCTGATTCCTTGCAGATAAATGCATTAAATTGTGAGTTGACAACCTGTCAGATAGAGATGTGGCATTGTGCTGCAGGGGCACTGGAGTCCAGCAGTGCATCCAGTCCTTGCTTAAGCTTCTGTGGAGCTGCACATTAATGGTACAGCAGATACCCTGCCTTCAGCTGTGTTTTGAGCTAGGGCCAGAATGCTCAGTTGCTCAGGCTGATTGCCTCCAGCAAATTTTTATTCATGTATCTTAGACAGAATCCTTGCCCCAGCTGTGCCCTGGCAGTGTTGCTGGACACCATGTCCCAAGCCCTGTGCTACACAGATTTCTGCACCCTGAGATAATGAATGTAAGGTGTGACTGGTTACAGAAAGCTAGGGTGCCCTGGTAAAGGGGTTCCTCCATGCCCAATAAAGACCTGACAGAGTTATGCAAAGTGTCCTGCTGGAGTCTCTAGGGCAGCACACAACTGGATACACTGACAGCTCAGTTCTCTGTGTTAAAAAATCCTCTAATATCAGGCAGCTGCGATATCCCTGCTCTGGAGTTATACCTGCTTTGGATCAAGGAGTCAGACTCAAGCCCCCTCCATGGTGATCAGTTACTGAGGCTCCTACTACCCACAAGGAATGCTTCTGTGTGTTAAATCCTGACAATTTTAAGTTCACAGCAGTGGCTATGTAGGTAAAATGCAAGTCTGGAGAAATTTTGTGAATTAATCTGTTCCAGGCAGTGAGCAGAAGACATGGGCTGTTCTCCCCTGCTATTTGTAAAGCCTCTGAAGGCAGCACAGTGGGCAGACTGGTTCTGCTGTTGACCATCCAGTCTCTCCCCAGTAGCTCTGCAGTGAGCTGCTGCCA
>NW_009953761.1:5961076-5963291 GCF_000747805.2 Chaetura pelagica | reverse complement strand
AAAAAAAAAAAATCAGTAAAAAGAAAAATTGGCTTCATCCTGGCTCAAACCAGGACACTTGATGAAAAGAATAGATAATACCTATAATACTTTCACCAAAGATAACCATTCCAGCTTTGTACCTTCCTGGCCAGAGCCAAATTGCTGAAGTTTCTGGGTTTTCCAAACATTAAACAAAATGAAAACCCCAAAGTCAACGGAGTGTTGTACAAAGTCCTTTGCCATACTTTCTGGTTGGAAGCATTTTGTTCCAGGACTTACACATCACCCCTACATTTAAAACTTCTTAGAAGGTACTTTGTAGTATTTTTTTGTTTACCAGGCCATACTTTTGGAACATGCCTTGCTCTCTTTACTGCATATACTGATACTGTGTTCCCTAGCTTGAAGGTCCTAAATGAGGTGCCCAGATATTAGTACTGTCCATGAAAGACAGCTAATATAATGTGAACAAACTTTGCTTATTGTTCTTTATTGACAGCCTCAGTACCGGATTGCTTGTCTGAAACTTCTGTTTCTGAATCCTAAGCAGTTCATGTTGAAGGCTATGCTATAATCAAATGTTTTATTATCTTTGTTTCTGCTGATGTTCTATCAGATAATATGTTGCTGGGAGCTTCTGCTTGACCAATGTACAACATTAATGAATACACTGTCTGCCCTTTCTTGTAGTGTGAGTTGAGGAGTGTGCAGGCTGAGCTACAAAAGGAACATGGAAATGAAAAACAACCCAAATATTTGCAAGCTTATAATATGAGTGACTCAAATTATAAGGAAAATAAAACTTACAAAAGTTTTTTTGATGAAATTGCTTTCTTTGTTGCATGAAAAATAAAGAATCTCTGGACATATGTCCCTTTAATACCCCAAACAAGGCTCTTGCCACCATGGGAAATAAATTATCTCCACAGCAACCAAAACAGTGAACACTGCCTTAGCAGCCACAAAAATAAAAGGTGCATCTAAAATTAATTTATATCTTGGGATTAGACACTTCAGATGAGAGAACTGGTCCATAAAGTCCCCCAGAGGAGCTAGTAAAAGGAAAACAAAGTCAGTCCCTTGTTGAGATATCAAGGGAACTGTGCTTGGGGTGCATACATTTGATTTTCTGCTTTCCCCAAAGAAGAGTATTGTCAATGTGTCCATATTTACATGCATACTCCCTTAACGCTCCTCTATAAATCTTACTCTTGACGAAGAAGGTTTTACAATAATTGCCTGAAAACGTAGTTACCTCATAATCTCCTTCATTGTGCAGAAGGATGTGTTCTTTATTGTGTTCATTAATTTGGGATGAATTAATTTATTCCTATTTCCTTCCCTGTCTAAATAAAAAATCCCAGAATTTGATCCATAAATATGCCAGTAGATTAAAGAAAAAAGTATTAGCATGCAGACCTAGAACTATATAAAGATTCTGCTACATTTATAAAATGAGAAGACAAACTCATGACATAGTTACTTGTAAAATAAATGAAAAAAGGAAAGGACCACAAAAAATATGTGATTTCCATGTAACATTGGAACTAATCTAGATATTTGTGGATTTGCAGCCAAAACCAATACCATATTTCTCCTCAGGGTCTTCCTTTTCTGGACAGTTTCTTACTGCTACAGGTTCCTGCTGTAAAAACAATTGCATTGTGTATGTCTGATTGTATAAGCTTTGTTTCATGCTACAGGACCCATTGAATAGCACCCCTATCAGGAAGGCTCTAAATCATTGACATTTAGGAAGACCTAGCTGAGACAAGTTCACTCATCACATACATCCTGTTTCTTCTACTAGCCCCTAAGCAACTCTGTTGGCCACAGTTAGAGTGCAGGGTAAGGAGAGCTTTTGGTGTGTTAGGGCACTTCTCATGTTCTTACACCAACTATAAATAATGCCCAGAGTTTCAAAATACTTCAAGCCTGCCATCTCCTATTACAACACATAAATAAGTCAATTTTCAAAAAGATTTTCTCAGGTAGATCTTCAGTGTACTGAAACTTTTGAAAGTCTGGCCCTTTGCCGGAATCTTTTATAGGTTTATAGGCTGTGTATTATGAAAATGTGCCCTTGTGACCAAGAAAGCCAATGATGTCTTGGGATGTATTTAGAACAGTGTGGGCAGCAGGTCAAGGGAGGTTCTC
Source organism: Chaetura pelagica (assembly GCF_000747805.2). NCBI lineage: Eukaryota > Metazoa > Chordata > Aves > Apodiformes > Apodidae > Chaetura > Chaetura pelagica. The sequence continues at coordinate 5,961,152 of NW_009953761.1, read as the reverse complement.
CTCCCCCTCTACTCTGCCCTTGTAAGACCACATCTGGAGTATTGTGTCCAGTTCTGGTCTCCCCAGTTCAAGAAGA